>NC_090648.1:5092313-5254813 GCF_040937935.1 Hyperolius riggenbachi
AGCGATCAGAAAATGGACTGCGCGAATCCTCCCGATTTGCCTGCGTTTCTCACGGCTGTTCCATGACACTGTACACCTCCAAATCCCAGCACAGATACAGCTACCCCATTCATTGTGCACTCCCAAATCCCAACACAGACACAGCTACCCCATTCACTGTACACCCCCAAATCCCAGCACAGACACAGCTACCCCATTCACTGTACACCCCCAAATCCCAGCACAGACACAGCTACCCCATTCATTGTACACCCCCAAATCCCAGCACAGACACAGCTACCCCATTCATTGTACACCCCCAAATCCCAGCACAGACACAGCTACCCCATTCATTGTGCACCCCCAAATCCCAGCACAGACACAGCTACCCCATTCATTGTACACCCCCAAATCCCAGCACAGACACAGCTACCCCATTCATTGTACACCCCAAATCCCAGCACAGACACAGCTGCCCCATTCACTGTACACCCCCAAATCCCAGCACAGACACAGCTGCCCCATTCATTGTACACCCCCAAATCCCAGCACAGACACAGCTACCCCATTCATTGTACACCCCCAAATCCCAGAACAGACACAGCTACCCCATTCATCGTACACCCCTAAATCCCAGCACAGACACAGCTACCCCATTCCTTGTACACCCCCAAATCCCAGCACAGACGCAGCTACCCCATTCATTGTACACCCCCAAATCCCAGCACAGACACAGCTACCCCATTCATTGTACACCCCCAAATCCCAGCACAGACACAGCTACCCCATTCATTGTACACCCCCAAATCCCAGCACAGACACAGCTACCCCATTCATTGTACACCCCCAAATCCCAGCACAGACACAGCTACCCCATTCATTGTACACCCCCAAATCCCAGCACAGACACAGCTACCCCATTCATTGTACACCCCCAAATCCCAGCACAGACACAGCTACCCCATTCATTGTACACCCAAACAGCTCCTCAGCCATTGTACAGCCCTGTCTCCAGCACAGACACAGCAGTCTCTCTTTTACTTACTGCTATCTCTCTGCTAGTGTCCTCTGGCTGCCTTCCATCTGTTACTCCTCGCTGTCTCTCCGGTAGTGACTCCTGGCTGCTCTCTCCCCTGTTCCTCCAGCTGCACCTCCGGCACTGATTCCTGGCTGTGGTGTCTCCTGTGTTCCCCACTGTCCCTCCAGTAGTGACTCCATGGTGTATCCCCTTCTGCACTCCACACTGTCTCTCAGGCAATGACTCCTGGCTGCTCTCTCTCCTGTTACTCCAGCTGCACCTCCGGCAGTGACTCCTGGCTGTGGTGTCTCCTGTGTTCCCCACCGTCTCTCTAGTAGTGACTCCATGGTGTACTCCCTTCTGCACTCCGCACTGTCTCTCTGGTAGTGACTCCTGGCTGCTCTCTCCCCTGTTCCTCCAGCTGCACCTCCGGCACTGACTCCTGGCTGTGGTGTCTCCTGTGTTCCCCACCGTCTCTCCAGTAGTGACTCCATGGTGTACTCCCTTCTGCACTCCACACTGTCTCTCTGGTAGTGACTCCTGGCTGCTCTCTCTCCTGTTCCTCCAGCTGCACCTCCGGCACTGACTCCTGGCTGTGGTGTCTCCTGTGTTCCCCACCGTCTCTCTAGTAGTGACTCCATGGTGTACTCCCTTCTGCACTCCGCACTGTCTCTCTGGTAGTGACTCCTGGCTGCTCTCTCCCCTGTTCCTCCAGCTGCACCTCCGGCACTGACTCCTGGCTGTGGTGTCTCCTGTACTCCCCACTGTCTCTCCAGTAGTGACTCCATGGTGTACTTCCTTCTGCACTCCGCACTGTCTCTCTGGTAGTGACTCCTGGCTGCTCTCTCCCCTGTTCCTCCAGCTGCACCTCCGGCACTGACTCCTGGCTGTGGTGTCTCCTGTGTTCCCCACCGTCTCTCCAGTAGTGACTCCATGGTGTACTCCCTTCTGCACTCCACACTGTCTCTCTGGTAGTGACTCCTGGCTGCTCTCTCCCCTGTTCCTCCAGCTGCACCTCCGGCACTGACTCCTGGCTGTGGTGTCTCCTGTACTCCCCAATGTCTCTCTTATAGTGACTCCTGGCTGTGTTCCCTCTTGAGCTAAGCATGTTCTCTCTAGTGAGGACTCTTTGCTGCATTCTCCCCTGATCTCCTTGCTGTCTCTCCTGCTCTCGCTGCAGTTTCTCCTACTGCTCCTCCTGCTGTCTCCTCTGCTCTCCATGCTGCTCCCCCTGCTTTCTCCTCTGCTCTCCATGATGTCTCCCCTACACTCCCTGCTGTCTCCTCTGCTCTCCATGCTGTCTCCCTTACACTCCCTGCTGCTCCTCCTGCTGTCTCCTCTGCTCTCCATGCTGTCTCCCTTACATGCCCTGCTGCTCCTCCTGCTGTCTCCTCTGCTCTCCATGCTGTCTCCCCTGCACTCCCTGCTGATCCCCCTGCTTTCTCCTCTGCTCTCCATGCTGTCTCTCCTGCTGTCTCCTCTGCTCTCCATGCTGTCTCCCCTGCAATCCCTGCTGCTCCTCCTGCTTTCTCCTCTGCTCTCCATGCTGTCTTCCCTGCAATCCCTGCTGCTCCTCCTGCTTTCTCCTCTGCTCTCCATGCTGTCTCCCCTGCAATCCCTGCTGCTCCTCCTGCTGTCTCCTCTGCTCTCCATGCTGTCTCCCTTACATGCCCTGCTGCTCCTCCTGCTGTCTCCTCTGCTCTCCATGCTGTCTCCCCTGCTCTCCATGCTGATCCTCCTGCTGTCTCCTCTGCTCTCCATGCTGTCTTCCCTGCACTCCCTGCTGCTCAACCTGCTGTCTCCTCTGCTCGCCATGCTGTCTCCCCTGCACTCCCTGCTGCTCAACCTGCTGTCTCCTCTGCTCGCCATGCTGTCTCTCCTGCACTCCCTGCTGCTCCTCCTCTTGCTGTCTCTCCTGCTGATGGTCCCTCCTGTATTCCCCATTGCCCCTCCAGTAGTAAGTCTTGGCCGCGGTCTCTGAGAGGTTCTGATGGTGGTAGGCTTCCCCACCGGCTCTTCCAGGGTTGTGTATCAGGGAGGGAGATCAGCGTTGGCGGAGAAGCATTACACACTTTTATCTTTGTCCCTTCTGCCATTATTAGACTTTACAGCTTTGAGAACAATGTCTAGTCATGAGGTTTTCCCTGATGAGGCTTTGGCACGCGAGAAGAAGGAAGTAGGACACCAGATTGTTGAGCAATCCCAGCTTTACCATCATGAGTTAATGTATAACCAACAATTTCCGTGTCTTCAGAACTCTGAAAGGGAAGCTGTGAAGGTTTTGGACAATTTGTTTATAGTTTATCAGAAGTGTAAGGAATCCAGGCAGTCACCAGTTTACTTTCAGATCATATACCTCAGTCTCCACTACTAGGGGTGCTCACCGAATTCCGCGGAATTGATATTTCCGCGATTCCATTCGGAAATTGGCAATTTCGTTCCGGCGCATCGGAACAGAATTGCTATATCGCTAAATGGTAATTGCGGAATTTCTATGCGGAATTCCGTCGGAATGCGGATTTTTTAAGCCAATCAGAAGGAAGACCCTAGACAGAAGCTTAAAAGTTAAAACAACAGGATTTCTGCATGAGAATAGGAATTTCAGCACCAATTAGAGTCTTAACAAAAACCAACCAATCCTACGGGGGTGGGAAGAAGATTCTGATGTGGAGCATCCAAGCAGACGCCAGGATGAACACGATCTGGGATGCCCTTCTTCGTTGGGTAGAAGATGCGTTTCCTGCACCCGTATCCCGGGCCCAAGCTACCAAGCCTCATCATACGCAGCAAAGGTCTGGTGGTCCCACTCCCAGCAGCAGCACCAATAGCCAATCTGTGAACCTGCTGAGTATGCTGAAGGAATTTTACCAACCAATGCCAGATACTCATTCTAGCAGCACCACCACCAGCAGACAAAGTGGTCACCGCCAGCGGCCGGCGCGTATGGTGAATGATTACTTGGGGTCAGCCAGTGCTCCAGACAATATGGAGAGTAATGATTGATGACCCCATGGAGTATTGGACAAAACAAATGGATACCTGGCCTGAACTCGCTCAGTATGCACTGGTGGTTCTTGCATGCCCCGCCACCAGTGTTCTTTCTGAGCGAGTACTTAGCACTGCAGGTGGAGCGGTCACCGACCAACGGACCCGTCTGTACACAGACAATGTGGACATACTAACGTTGATAAAAATGAATGAGTCATGGATCAGTGACAATTACAAGGCCCCTCTCTCTGATTCATGATGAAGATTAGACAGGCTGAGACTACATAAAAATGTTGCTGTTTTTCAAGCCTCAAATTGTCTCCCTCTCAAACTCTGCTGCCTACAGTGCCTACCACTGTCATCGCATATTTTTGCTTTTTAATAAGATCATAAAAATGCAGCATTTGCAGTTGTCTGACATTATATTCTATCCTAACCCTATGATTTTGGCCTACAACTTCTCCTGCTGCTCCAAACAAAAATTATAATGACTGCCATGGAACCACCTCTAGGTCCCATGGCCTATGACATCTCCTGCTGCTCCAAACAAAAATTGTGATGTTTGCCGTGGAACCACCTCTAGGTCTCATGGCCTACAACAACTCCTGCTGCTCCCAAAAATTTGTAATGACTGCCGTGGATCCACCTCTAGGTCCCATGGCCTACGACAACTTTTGCTGCTCCAAACAAAAATTGTAATGACTGCCGCGGACAGGGCCGGTTCAAGTAGCAATTGTGCCCCAGGACAAAATTAGCCTGGGGGCCCCCCAAAAGACACCCCCAGACCAAAAAGCGCCATTAGAGGCCCTTTGTTGCATCCACATTTCCCTCCTGGGCCCCTGAGCTGGTTGCTGATCCTCCCCAATCACCTCCCAACTTAACAGACTCTGCAGAGTCCCTGAGGAGCAACAGTTAAGATGAGGGAGGGACACCTTGGGGGGCCCCTACAGGCTCTGGGGCCCTGGGGCAATTGCCCAATTTTTCTTACAGTAGCTCCGGCCCTGGCCGTGGAACTAACTCTAGGTCCCATGGCCTACGACATCTCCTGCGGCTAAAAAAAAAAAAAAATGACCGCCGGAACAACCTCTAGGTCCCATGGCCTATGATGTTTCAAAAACGAGGTTTCAAATGAGATTACTGAAATTGTACCCCCGGAATGCGGAATTCTGTGGAAATTCACGAAATACCGCCGGAATGTAATGGTTACGGAATTTCGTTCTGACGGAATTCGGAATGTCCGCGGAATCGGAAATCGCCCTTTCTGATCATCCCTATCCACTACAATATTTACCTATAGACAAGCCCTTGCTTGAACAGTATAGGGGGAGGGAGACACCGAGAGCCCACTATGGTGCAGTATGTACTGAAAGTTGGATGTAGGTGTGTGGATGCAGAGTAATACTCACAAGTCTGGGTTACCTTCCAGGCAACCACGGTATAGGCAGGTGGGGAGATCAAGCCTGTCCCCACTCAGGACTAAGAAGTCGCTCTCTGTAGATAGGAAAAAGGGGCCAATTCCCCTCCACCCGGGGTGGACACAATATTGTAAACAATGTTACAGAGGCGCCAGAAGTATAAAATGAAATAAGAGGCGCTAAGCTGACTGAAGCTGTTCACAAGTGTTTATTTGCTCCTACCTATAGCCTGATGAAGTGGGTAAGACCTGCGAAACGCGTTGCAGTTTAACTGGAGTATGTAAATAAAAAGTTTTTGTTCTGTCAAAAATCCGACATTTTCTTGTGTCTGCATCAGGGAGGTAAGTCCACCAACAACCTCCCTGCCTTTTAAACATTTTATTTCGTTTTATACTTCTGGCGCCTCTGTAACATTGTTTACAACCTTGCTTGAACAGGACCCTTAATGCATCTAACTGACTTTGGTTGCCCTCAGAACTTACCATGCAAGATAAAGGACCTCAGACCGAGGAAACCAATGAAATACTTGAGAAGCAAACAAAGGTCAGGAACTAGGTCAGGGTCAATACAGGGGTCAGGCCAACTCAAGGTCAGGAACATTCCAGGGTCATACACAGGAGATCCATCGGCTATATGGATAAACCAGGGCGAAGGTAGAAAGTGTAGTCAATCATACATTCATCAAGACAGGTGGCTATCCAAACACATAGTCAAAGGTCAAGCAAGGGTCTTTAGCAAGAAGCATTCCAAATCACACCCAAAAACCATAGCATAAGCGACTAGCCACTAAACCAGGAGGGGAACACTGGACAGGGGCAGGTTTTTATTGAGGCAGGGGCCAATCAAGTGGGATTACTAGTCCCACTCCCAGCAGTCATTGGCTGCTTTAAAGAGAATCTGTATTGTTAAAATCACACAAAAGTAAACATACCAGTGTGTTAGGGGACATCTCCTATTACCCTCTGTCACAATTTCGCCGCTCCCCGCCGCATTAAAAGTGGTTAAAAACAGTTTTTAAAAGTTTGTTTATAAACAAACAAAATGGTCACCAAAACAGGAAGTAGGTTGATGTACAGCATGTCCACACATAGAAAATACATCCATACACAAGCAGGATGTATACAGCCTTCCTTTTCAATCTCAAGAGATCATTTGTGTGTTTCTTTCTCCCTGCAGTTCTCATGCACTGAAGTTTCAGGCTGCTCTTTTCTTCCTGCAAACAGCTTTGCCCTTGTCTGTAATCCTCAGTATGTGAAAGCCCAGCCAGCTCAGAGGACAATTTATCCAGCTTGTAAAAGATAAGAGAGAAGAGAGAATCTGCCATAATCTAAATAACACACAGGCAGTGTGCAGAGAGGGGCCTGGAAGGGGGAGTTCATTGCAGAACCACAACACTGAAGAACTTGGCAGCCTTCCAGACACAGGCCGACAAGTCTGACAAGAGAGAGATAAGTTGATTTATTACAGAGATGGTGATAGTAGAAAGTGCTGCAGTAAGCCAGAACACATTAGAACAGCTTTTGGAACTTGTAGAATGATAAAAAACAGGATGCAATTTTTGTTACGGAGTCTCTTTAACAACAAAATGACCAAATGGCCACTTTCACTATAATTCAAAACTCTTTCCTCCAGTGGCTTGCTGTGCTGCTGGGGTGAATAGGAAAGGCATGTGGCCATTGGCGAAACAATAGGCCCTGCAGCCCCTGCCCCCTGGGGCCCACTCGGGCCGTTTTGGGGGGCTGAAGCCACCCTTCAGGGCAGTGACGTCCCGCAGCTTGAGGGAAAAGCCATGCTGCAGTTCGGCGGGGAGGGGGGACGGTCCCCCCCCTCCCTCACCTCAGGCTTTCCCCTCTGCACTCCCCTGCAGCTTCAATAAGTGTCTGTGAGCAGCAGCGGCAGATACATACCTTCCGTGCGCTCCAGCGTGGACGCTCCTCTCTCTAGTCTCTGACGCGAGTTCCTGTATAAACAGTAGGGTATTGTACCGTGTTAGCCATCAGTAAAAGCAAAAAGTTTTAAATCAGGATGATACCATTTATTGGCTAACTACAAATGAATAAGAATAAACAAGCTTTCGGCCTTGCAGCCTTCGTCGGGCTTTCATCCTGTTAGTTTGCAGACTGGTGGTACAGACAGCTATATACATGCAACATCAAAAGGGAAAACAGATATTTTTTTCAAGCATAAATACATGTCATTAAGATGCCTTAATTCAAACAGACCATCTAAATGGGGTTAAAGGTTGTTAGCTAAGATAAAGATCTTTGTTTACTCCATGCTCACAGACCTGGGATTAGGATTGACCCAGAGGTATCATAAATTCTTAGTTCACAAGTTCAGCTAGAATGGCTGACAAAGTTCAAATATCATCAGCCTCATACCAATATAAGAAGTTGTTGTCCTTATTCAAACCGTTCCGCACAGCTTTGAACCAATTTATACATTTTGTTTCTGCTATTAATCGATTATTTGACGTTTTGAAGCCACCCTTCAGGGCAGTGAGATGGTATCATCCTGATTTAAAACTTCTTGCCTTTACTGATGGCTAACACGGTACGACACCCTACTGCTACTACTATGCTTGAAGATACCGCAATGTACCACACTTTCCTGGAACTAAAGAAAGACCTGAAGAAACTTGCACAACTGGACAGCGACATCTTTTTCTTGACTACATGCAAAAAGGAAAAACTTATACCTCAAGGACTAAGGATACAGAATCCCACCCTGCATACATACAATAGCAGGTTTGCAGAAGAAATCTGCAGGAGGAGCTCGGAGAGAATACGGAATAACCTTTTAAGAGTCTGCTATAACCGTAAGAGGATTACAAAGGATGAGATACAGAGCCTGAAACTGTCTCTGAATGATGACCCCACTGGATATACATGGGATAAACTACAGATTTTCTATAGGAAACTACAGAGATTCCTAATTAACAACAAAAAGAAAAAACTTCAGAGACTTAGAATTAAGAGTGGACGCCTGGATGCACAAGCAGCAGAAAAAGAGCAACCCACAGGTGTAATGAATCTTTCCACTTATCAGGTTACTGAAGCTGAAATGTCAGTACTCTCCAAAGGCCTGTCATTCTGCCCTGCGAGACCCATAGACAGGATTGCACTCTGTGGAGATATGGAGGAATTTTTCAGAAAGCTGCGACTCAAGGAACACTACCATGATAAGGAAGCCTGTGATACAAGGAACACTACCATGATAAGGGTGCCTGTGATACAAGGAACACTACCATGATAAGGAAGCCTGTGATACAAGGAACACTACCATGATAAGGAAGCCTGTGATACAAGGAACACTACCATGATAAGGGTGCCTGTGATACAAGGAACACTACCATGATAAGGAAGCCTGTGATACAATGGATAATGGACCAAAACGCACCAGATCTAAAAAGAAGAAAAAAAGATGGACCCCCAAAGAAGGAGAAAACCCGGCCCTGGATAAATACATCAACAAATTCAGATGCAGAATCTCTGACAGGATCCTGAGTAAAAGAAAGACACTGGCCCAGAACGTTACACCGCAGGAGCGACAGGCCATCAGATCCCTTAAGGAGAATAAGGACATTATTATTAAACCAGCGGATAAAGGTGGTGCCATAGTCATAATGAACACCAGTAACTACATCCAGGAGGCACAAAGACAATTATCCAACACCGCTCACTATGCCAAATTACAGGGGGACCCCACAAAAGGCTACAGGATGGCACTCAATAGGATGGTTAACAGATTGCCTGCAAACATCAGACTACATGTAAGGACCCTTGTCCCTGAAGAGCCTAGAAGTTAGAACAGCCTGCTTTTACATGCTTCCCAAGATCCACAAAGAGGGAAACCCAGGCAGGCCCATAATCTCAGGGAGCGGAACTCTTACAGAGAACATCTCAGGGTGGCTGGAAAACATCTTGAAACCTCTTGTCTGTAAAAGACCCAGCTACTTACAGGATACCACCCACCTCCTGAACAAACTGACAGCCATCGGCCCAGTACCTGAGGGAACCATACTGGCCACGGTGGACGTGGAGTCCCAGTACACGAACATTCCCCATGATTATGGTATTGTGGCCTGCCGTAAATATCTTCATGGTCAGGGCATACCTATTAAGCCTATTGCTGGACTGATGAAATTCATTCCCACCCATAATTATTTCACTTTTGGACAGGACCTTTATTTACAGCAGATGGGCATGGCAATGGGTTCATGATTTGCACCACAGTATGCAAATCTCTTCATGCCCAAAATCAAAGAGGAATTCCTCAATGCATGTTGCATAAAACCCATGGCCTACTTCCGTTTCATTGATGATATTTTAATCAACTGGTCCACAAGTGAGGATGATCTTCTCCAGTTCCACAGGAACTTCAATGCCTTCCATCCTACAATCAAATTGAAACTTACCTACTCTCACACAGAGATTAACTTTCTGGACACCACCATATACATCAGAGGTAACAACCTACAAACCTCTGTGTATCGCAAACCTACAGACCGTCCCACATACCTAAGATGTGACAGTTTCATCCCAAGCACACTAAGAACTCTATAATTTACAACCAAGCTATAAGGTACAACCGGATTTGTTCTGACAGGATGGACAGAGACAAGCACCTGGATCACCTTAAGAACACTTTCATTAAACAAGGTTACAGTCCTCCTATGGCTGAGGCCCAAATCAGGAAAGGCAGCAACATCCCCAGGACTGAACTCCTGAAATATAAGCAAAACCAGAAAGAGGAACGTGCCCCTTTGGTTGTCACCTACAACCCACACCTGGAAATCTTAAGGAGGATTGTTAAGGAACTTCATCCCATTTTACACAAGGATCACAGACTGAGAACGATATTCCCTAAACCTCCACTCTTGTCATATCGGCAACCACACAATCTAAAACAGATGATTGTCAGGAGTTCTTTGAATAGGCCTCAACAAAACGGAACATCACCCTCCCGACAAAAAATATGTGGGACCTGCAGACACATTTACTCCACTGACAGGGTAACGATACCAGGTTCACAACAGGAGTACAAGGCACATTTTCCTGTGGTTCCACCAATCTGGTATATCTGATCATGCGTGCTAAATGCCCCAATGTTATGTTCGTGGGAGAAACTGGACAAACTCTGCGCAAACGTATGAATGGACACAGGCACACTATTAATGATACCAAATCTGGACTCCCAGTTGCTACACACTTTTGGTCCAACAGACACAGCATGGATGATCTTCGTGTCACTGCCCTGAAGGGCGGCTTCAAAACGTCAAATGATCGATTAATAGCAGAAACAAAATGTATAAATTGGTTCAAAGCTGTGCAGAACGGTTTGAATAAGGACAACAACTTTTTATATTGGTATGAGGCTGATGATATTTGAACTTTGTCAGCCATTCTAGCTGAACTTGTGACTAAGAATTTACGATACCTCTGGGTCAATCCTAATCCCAGGTCTGTGAGCATGGAGTAAACAAAGATCCTTATCTTAGCTAACAACCTCTAACCCCATGTCGATGGTCTGTGTTCTGCCCCAAGGACATAAAGCTCAGAAATTAAGAGTAAAATGTTCTGCAAAGATGTAATGTGAGTTATTGACATATATTATTATTATTATTATTATTATTTATTTATAAAGCGCCAACATATTCCATGGTGCTGTACATTGTAAGAAAACAAACAAGGGATACATAATGATACAGACAATGATATACATCAAATATGAACACTGATACAAGATACAGCACTGCTGATTACAATTTGATTTAACATGATGACTAAAATGTATAAATGTCTAACAGTGTGCAAGCAATTAAATTAATAACATTCCATGACACAAAAGGGTGAGAGCCCTGCCCTTGCGAGCTTACAATCTAAAGGAATGGGGTGGAAACAAGAGGTGGAGGGAGTATACAGTATATGTACAGGCAGTGCGTAATTAGGTTATTTAGTGGGTGCATGGCCTAAGCTAGAGAATATGCTTGTCGGAAAAGGTGGGTTTTGAGGGAGCGTTTAAAGATTTCAAAGGTGGGAGAGTGGTGGATGTGTTGTGGAAGGGCATTCCAGAGGAGGGGTGAGGCACGTGAGAAGTCTTGTACACGTGAATGTGAGGAGGTAATTGTAGAAGAGGATAAAAGAAGTTTGTGTGCAGATCTGAGATTGCGGTTGGGTTGGTATCTGGAGACTAGTGAGGAGATGTACAGGGGAGAGAGATTGTGGAGAGCTTTGTAGGTTGTGGTTAAGAGTTTGAACTGAATATGAAAATACTATATATCCTGCATGTATGTTTGGAGTTGATGGTTATAGAATTATAGCTCACCGAGCCCCCTAGTGGTCAGTCTTTATATTATTAGTAAACTGCAAAGGGTTCTTGGGATAGAAAGTTGAACAGCATTGTGGGATTGATTCCACCATTTTAGAACCCTGTCTGTGAACTGTGAGGAATCACTATCCACCATCTCTTCTCTTGTGGCAGCATTCTTGGAGAGTGACTTATTGTTTCTCACACCTAGTTATTGCTACAGCATCTACTCATAACAGAGACACTCTGTAGTATGTTTCTGCATTGTCAGATTACCCTGTGCTGTGTTCTTATACTGTCTGTCAGGAGCCTGAAAGAGCACATGTATAATGCTAAACTGCAATATTGTTTATTCATGCATTGATTGTTGTAATCATTATATCTACTATGAGAGCCTTATTATACATTTATCTGTTTTCTAGTTTCACCGCCTGTGATTTCAATAAATACAAGACTACTTCAATCAGTCTCACTTATTGGGAGCCAGGAAGGTTTAGCTGCATGTCTCAGCTACACATAGGTCACATGTGTGGGGACAGAACAGTCTGTTTGAATTAAGGCATCTTAATGACATGTATTTATGCTTGAAAAAAATATCTGTTTTCCCTTTTGATGTTGCATGTATATAAGCTGTCTGTACCACCAGCCTTCAAACTAACAGGATATAAGCCCAACGAAGGCTGCAAGGCCGAAAGCTTGCTTATTTTTATTCATTTTTAGTTACCCAATAAATGGTATCATCCTGGTTTAAAACTTCTTGCTGTATAAACAGGAAGTCGCGTCAGAGACTAGAGGGAGAAACTTCCACGCTGGAGCGCACAGAAGGTATGTATCTGCCGCCACTGCTCACGGCCACTTATTGAAGCTGGAGGGGAGCGCAGAAGGGAAAGCCCGAAGTGAGGGGGGGGGGACCATCCCCCCTCCCCGCCGAGTGTGGCCATAGCTTTCCCATCGTGCTGCGTCCCCTCTAGCCCCCCAAAACGTCCCCAAACGGGGGAGGGGGCGCTCAGAATTTTTGCAGGGGGACCCGGTTGGGATCTAGTTACGCCCCTGACCATGCATGGTCATTTATCTGCTAGACCGGTGCCTAGACACATGCCAGCATCTTCAAAGAGGGGAAGAGACATGCAGTTCAGTGCAGAGAATGCACACCCTGATGAAGCTCGCAAGGGAGCTGGGCAGCTGGCATAACACGTAGGTGGGAGGGGTGAAGTCCCGTAAACCTGCAAGTGTCTCCATTGGCTGCAGCTGTGGAAGTCTGATGTGATTGGTGAAAGGGGCGGTTCCCCGGTGAGCAACTAACTGTCCTGGTGAAGACCAGATGTGCTCGGAACACAACAAGGAGGGTATTCGGAACAGAAGGAACATCAGTGATCTGGCGGGCAACAGAACCCTGATCCTGGACATCTATAGCCCTAACCATTGGTGAGACCACATAGACTGACTCACATTCTTGCTAGCCATCTATAATGGCCAAGATGGCCGCTTCTCTACACTGAACTGCATATCTCTCCCCTCTCAGAAGATGCTGGCATGTGTCTAGGCATCGGTACCAGAGAGAATGAGCATGCATGGTGAGGATGCCAGTTTGGGAGACCCTCTGAAGCAGGCTGTTTCAAATGATTTTAATTGGTTGGTCTGCTGTTAAGTGTCCTTTCTAATAAAGCATTATGTAATTTGGCTGATAGCTTGAGTGATGGGACTTTTCTCAGTATATTATTTTTGGCTTAGTATTTTATGAAGTCACTCATTCCGTTGTGAGGTGGATGGTAGCCGGAATTTAGTGGCTGAGTCTGGCAGCTTAGTTATCTGACCAACTACCAAGTTGCCCGCATTGCCACTCAACAAAAGGGTAAAGCAAATCTGTAGTGACATAAAAAAGTCAGATACTTACATATAGAGAGGGAAGGCTTTGGGCCCTATAGAGCCATCCCTGTCCTCTCTTGCCACCTCCAGAAGCCCTCAGAACTAGCACTCATGGCCCCCAGTGCTTCTGAAGACGGACGGCTCTGTACTTCACATGTGCGTGCGAGTGTATGCTCACACATGCGCAGTATAGAGCCATCTGTATTTGGAAACACTTGGGAATTTCGACCAGCTGGTTGTATACCTACAATGGCGGTTGATGGGGCTGGAAAGAGGGGACTGAGAGAGGGCAGGCAAGGCTTTATAGGATGCAGAGCCTTCCCTCTATGAATCTATCTGTTTTCACTTCAGAGGTGCTTGGCTAGCCATGGAGCTGTATACTTCTGCAGCTCTCCCGATTCCACAACCAATCCTGAGGCATCTTGTTCTCTAAACTTGCCCACGAGCCACCAGTCCTGCTCCCTCGGGAGCGTGGACCATTCTTCAGTGCTCCCATGACCAAATATGGAACCAGAAGGCGGGGAAGCCTGTTTTACACGTGGCAACTCCCAAGATGGCATCGGTGGCTCAGACGGTACAAGTGAGTGTGAGCCAGCAGGGGGGGCAGAGTTGAAGAATTCTGAGCCACAAAGGAATGCAGCTAGTGGCGGGGAGCAGAAGCGGACTGTGGGTAAGAGCCATCAGGCACCTGGGCAGACATCTATTCAGCCCTCTAATCAGGAAAAGGGGCGGGGAAAAAGCAGGCCAGTAAGCAGTGACTTTGGGGAGCTGGGGGATGCAGAGGCGGAGGAGCCAAATTGAAGGCCTCTGAAATGTCCATTACCACACAACTAGACTCCATACAGACAGAGATTATTGCAGGGGCTTAACTAGAAATCACGGGGCCCCACTGCGAAACTTAGGATGGGCCCTCACCCCTCTGTGTGCCTGCATCTTGTATTTCTCCAATGTCACTGACAGGAAGTAGAGTCAGCAGTGTTGGAGACATAGAAGATGTAGGCATGCAGAGCTCCGTCACCCCTCTCTGTGCCAGCATCTTGTATATCTCCGATGCCACTGACAGGAAGTAGAGTCAGCAGTGTTGGAGACATAGAAGATGTAGGCATGCAGAGCTCCGTCACCCCTCTCTGTGCCAGCATCTTGTATTTCTCCGATGCCACTGACAGGAAGTAGAGTCAGCAGCGTTGGAGACATAGAGGACGTAGGCATGCAGAGCTCCATCACCACCTGAAACACGTAAGTCAGAGGTGATTCCCCACCCACTACCATCATTTCTGGGGGGGGGGGGCTTCTAGGAGCGCTGAAGGAGGGGGGGGGCAGAGGTAGGGAGGAGTTGGGCTCCCCTGTGTGCCCACTGCCCCTGCTCATGCGCTGTGCCCCCTCCTGCTGCTGAGAACTTCCCTGGGCAGGCCCCTGATGGGCTCCCCTGCTTCTGCATCCCTTGCAGGGGCTATTGCTACGCCCCCGGCTTATTGCTGCAGTAAAGTGCTAATTTAAATATCAAGCAGGTACACATAGATGCAAAAATGCAGCGTACTTATCATGGCTGTAGCTTCTGGGTGCAGGGTGGGGTCAGTGGGTGCCTGGGGAGGGGTCAGTGGGTGCCAGGGGAGGGGGAGGGGTGCCGGGGGAGGGGGAAGGGGTGCATGGCCTGTGTGCACCTCAACTTTGGAAGAAGCAAAGTTGTGAAACAGCCGTCAGGGCATGTACTGCCCCTCCCCCCCTGCACTTGCTGCCACCCCTCCCCCCCTGCACCCAGAAGCTGCAGCCGCCATAAGTACACTGCATTTTTGCTATGTAGTCTAGTGTATAGCACAAGTGACTAGCCGCTATCCCAGGTGAGGAACACCAGACATGGGCAGGCTTATATTCGTGCAGTGGGAATACTAGACACAGCAGCCACTGTCTGCTTTAACGTCAAATTGCACATACTTATTTCCTGTTTTCCTCTTTATAGTTAGATCCACGTTTCTTCTATAAATATTTTTAATATTTAGCACTTGGTTAGCAATAAAACACATGTGATATGCTCTGGTTCTCTACATCACTTACCAAACTAGTATAATCCACACATAAATATCCCCAGTCATTTGTCTAATACAAAGCATATGTATGGTATTTTGACTTGGATGAAGCAATTCTGGATGAAGCACCTGCTGGATCTGCAGCCCAAGTGGCCAAGTAAATACAGCTCTGACAGGATAGACTCAACATATCAATCTATATTTACATACGTTTTTGATATATGTGTTAAGGGGCCCATACACCTAACGATTTTCCTGCCGATATACGACCGATTCGATCACAGTGATTGAATCAGCTGTGAAATCGCCGCGCACACCGCTGACAGAATGATCGATTTCCGTCCGAAATCGATAATTCCCGTCGATTCCCCTCGATCCGTACATGCAGAAGATCTTTCTCGATCACCGGCGGGTCGGGAGTGCGTCGATAGCGGTGTTCGAATGCTTGATGACCAACGCAATACAGTGGGTATACATTACCTGTTCCGCCGGCGTGACTCCCCTGCTCCCCACTGTCTTCTTTCCGCGCTGGGTTCCGGACCGCTGCAACTACACAGAACTTCCTGTCCCGGCAGGAAGTTTAAACAGTAGAGCGCCCTCTACTGTTTAAACTTCCCCTGGACAGGAAGTTCAGTAGCTGCAGGAACGGTCCAGAGCCCGGAGCAGAGAAGAAGACAGCGGGGACCAGGGGACTCTCGCCAGCGGAACAGGTAATGCATGCGGGGGGGGGGGGGGGGGCGGCAGCAGCGGCAGCTCCACAGTTTGTGACCGGTTTCTGGCTGAAATCGATTCACAATCTGTTTGCAGTAAAGGCAGCCATACGATCCCTCTCTGATCAGATTCCATCAGAGAGGGATCTATCTGTTGGTTGATCTGATGGCAAATCGACCAGTGTATGGCCACCTTTACAGATATTGTTGACTAGTGATTTTGATGCCTTATCAGTCACATGTACTTAATATAAGAATGTTGACTTTAAATTGTTAAAGCAATTGTTCTATATCTTCAGTTGCAAGTATGTTTGTAAATGTACAAAAACCCAACAAAATTCTAATGTTTAAAAAAAAAAAACCAACAAGTTGCACAATTGGCAACTTCCGTTTTATTTCTCAACTCTTCCCTCTGGTGGGAAGTCTGAGATGTAACTGTAATCAATGCGAGAGGAGTGCTGTGCAGATATCAGGATATTTAATAATCCGGAAGTCAAGCAGTATTTAACATCAGTTCCAATCAAAGTTCAAATATAGACAATAAACACTGACAACTAAAAATGCAAACTGATAGAGGAGCAACATTCATGCTGCAGAAAAAATATGTAATTTATAAAATGGACACCTCCCAAACAAGCAAACCTTTTATTTCTTACAGTTTCATATACTGAGATCATTATTATACATGCAGAGATATAATCCTGGTATTCTATAAAGGGGACACATCCCAGCAAAGCTGCTGCACTTCCTGTGGGAGGGGGAACCAATGTGCATGCTTGTTGGTGGGGCACTTTTCTTTGTTGCACTGTCCCTGGCAGAGTGACAAGCTGTCCTCCTTTTGTTTCCAGGTTTTAGCCTGCTGATTTTACTTTTTGCACATCTCCCTCATTTCTCCTGTGCTGGAGGAAGAGGTGAGAGCAGTGCGGTCACAGGACTGCTTACCTTATGCTCATTGCAGGGCTATTACAGGACATGCCTGTGGCAGACCTGATGCGCACATGTTATGCAGACTGCTGGTTGCTGCTGCCTGTGATATGCTGCACTGCATCTGCACAGATGGGATTTCTGAGGAATAATATTTAACACTAGCTGATGACACGGCATTGGCTGGGTATGTATTTGGCTGGTGTTGGCTCCGCCCACTTTTTCTAACCCTAACACACAATTACTCAATTACTCAATGACCTAGTTTGTGAGCTTTGTGGTCTTTGGCATCAATAATTTGTATATTCCCATAGAAATTACACAAATCTGATCAGCTGTTTGTGGCTCCACCCCTCTCCAGCATTTTAACCCCGGTCACCCAATGGCTGACTGTAGCAGGTTTGAGGCATCTGCTATAAACAGTGTAAAAATGGCAATTTAAATATTCCCCTTAAAAATCAACAGGTGGATTTTGATTGGCTATTATAGGCTCCACCCATTTCCCAGAATATTAATCTCAGTCACCCAGAGACGATCTGGGCAAATTTCGAGAACCCTGCCATTAACAGTGTAAGAATGGATGCAGTTTATATTTTCCCAGTGAAATTTGTTTTTGGCCCCGCCTACTTTTTGTCACCTTGACATACAGTCACTCAGTGACCAAGTTTGTGAGCTTTGGGGTCCTTGGCATCAATAATTTGTATTTCCCCAGTGAAATGAAACAAATCTGATTGGCTTTTTGTGGCTCTGCCCCTTTTTCTGAATTTAAACCCCAGTCACCCAATGACCAACTGCACCAGGTTTGAGGCTTGTGCCATTAATAGTGCAAGAATGGCAGCAATTTTAATATTCCTCTTGAAAATCAACAGGCACATTTTGATTAGCTTTTGTAGGCTCCACCCACTTTTCTGAATATTAATCCCATTCATCCAGTAACCAACTGTGCAAAGTTTAAGAACCCTGCCATTAACAGTGAAGAAGGGCTGCAGTTTACATTTTCCCAGGAAAATCTCTTTTAGGCTCCACCAAATTTGTGAGCTTTCGGGTTCCTGGCATCAAAATTGTGTGAATGGAAACAGTTTATCCAGCAAAGAAATCTGATTGGCTGTTTGTGTGAATTGATTGCCCATTTTAGTGAATTTGAACCTCAGTCACTTAATGACCGACTGTAGCAGGGTTGAGGCCTCTGCCATTAACAGTGTAAAGCTACGTACACACATGCGACAACGATCGTTCGTTATGAACGACGAACGAACTTTTAATTGATGAAAGAACGACCTAAGTAAAGTTAGTGTTAAAAGGTGTGCAACGATCTGATCGTTAAAACGAACGTTACATCACGTAAAGCAACTATTGCGCTTGCGCATAAAAAGTTCCATGTAGAAATAGTGAAATGCGCATGTCAAGCCTAGTACGAACGACTGTTTCCAACAATGTGCTACTTTTGCAAACGATCGTCGTTGGGAAAAATCCGCCAAGCTAGATCGTTCATTTTGAACGATCTAGCTCGTCCGTCGTTAGACTTAATAGTCGTTGGCTGCTTTTTTTCAAACGATCATCGTTTGAAATGATCGGGGAACAATCGTTTCAAATGACTATGGTCGCATGTGTGTACGCACCTTTAGAATGACAGCAGTTTCAACATTCCACTTTAAAATCAATAGGTGAATTTTGATTGGCTGTTGTAGGCTCCACCTACTTATCTGAATATTAATCCCAGTCACCGTCTATGTCAAGTTTGAGAACCCTGCCATTAACAGTGTAAGAATGACTGCAGTTTATATTTTCTCATGTAAAAAGTTAGTTGTTTTTGGCTCCGCCTACTATTTCTAACCTTGACATACAGTCGACCAATGACCAAGTCTACGAGCTTTGGGGTCTTTGGCATAAATAAATTGCATTTTCCCATTGAAATTAAACAAATCTGATTGTCTGTTTTTGGCCCGCTCCCTTTTCAGAATTTAAACCCCCAGTCTCCCAGTGACTTACTGTACCAAATTTGAGGACTCTGCCATTAAGAGTGTAAGAATGGCTGCAATGTAAATATTCCCCTTGAAAATCAATAGGTGGATTTTGATTGACTGTTGTAGACTCCACCTACTTCCCTGAATATTAGTCCCAGTCACCCAGTGACCAACTGTGTCAAGTTTGAGAACCCTGCCAAAACAGAATGGCTGGAATCAATCTAACAAATCTGATTGGCTGTTTGTAGCTCCACCCCCTTTAGTAAATTTGGACCCCAGTCACCCAGTGACTGACTATCAGGTTTGAGGCTTGTGCCATTAACAGTGTAAGAATGTCAGCAATGTAAATATTCCACTTGAAAATCAATAGGTGAATTTTGATTGGCTGTTGTAGGCTCCACCCACTTTTCTGAATATTAATCCCAGTCACCCAGTGGCCAACTGTGTCAAGTTTAGAAACCCTGCCATTAACAGTGTAAGAATAGTTGGAGTTTATATTTTGCCATGTAAAAAAAATAAATAGTTGTTTATTAATTTGTTATTTATGAGCTTTGGGGTCCTTAGTATCAATAATGTGTATGTTCTCATTGAAATTAAACAAATACGATTGACTGTTTGTGGCTCCGCCCCCTTTCTAAATTCGATCCCCCATTCACCCAGTGACCAATTGTACCAGGTTTGAGGCATCTGCTATTAACAGCGTAAAAAAATGCCAGCACTTTAAATATTCCCCTTGAAAATAAACAGGTGCATTTTGATTGGCTGTTGTAGGCTCCTCCCATTTTCCTGAATATTAATCCCAGTCACGCAGTGACCACATGTGCAAAGTTTGAGAACTCTGCCATTAACAGTGTCCTTTTTTGGATCTGGTTCAGCTCCCCACAATTAAACATGATTTGAAACAACTACTAGATGGAAAAGTTAGAGAGGTTGAGTTTGTGGCAGCGGTTGATAGGGCCAAGAGGGGAAAAAGTCCGGGCGCAGATGGTTTTGGACCAGAATTTTATGGCTGTTTTGTGAAGGAATTGGCTCCTCTTTTTTGTAGAATGGTTAATGATAATGCAAGTGGTGCTGCATTTTCGGACACCACTAATAGGGCTCTTATTTGCCTTATCCCAAAAGAGGGTAAGAATTTGCAGCACCCGGGGAGTTTTAGACCTATCTCATTGATAAATACGGATGTTAAACTATATTCAGGCATCCTTGCAGCAAGGCTGGAGGAGGCAGTAGAGGAATTGCTGGGAATCCAACAGATCGGATTCAGGAAAAAGAGACATATTCATGAAAATATATATACCGCTATCAATGTAATTCACGATAGTAGGAAAGGAAGAAAGGAGTCAATTCTGGTAGCCGTTGATGCAGAAAAAGCTTTTGACCGGATTTCCCACTCTTTCATATTCAATTGTTTAAGGAAGTTTGGCTTCGGTTCAGCTTTTATTGAAAGAATTAGATTGCTGTATAGTAATTTGAGTGCTCAATTAATAGTCAATTCCTCTATTTCTAATCCATTTAAATTATCTAATGGAGTGCGTCAGGGCTGCCCCTTGTCGCCTGGACTTTTTAATCTGTGCCTTGAACCGCTGATTCGAGCTATCCAAGACGATCCAACCATCAGTGGTATGATAGTGGGTGATGTTGAAATTAAAACACTGGCATATGTGGATGATCTTCTGCTGGTGCTTAGAGACCCAGTAATATCTCTAAAGAGGTGTGAGGACTTATTTAATAGTTATGGAAGTAGCTCAAACTTTAAGATAAATAGAGAAAAGTGTTTGATTCTTGATCTGGGATGCACCCGTAGCACTAGAATGGGAATACAAGACTATAACTGCTACTCTTGGAAGAAGGTAATAAGGTATTTGGGGATTAATTTGAGTGGTGAAATTAACAACTTTTTCAACTTAAACTATAAAAAAATTAATAATAGAAAGTAAAAAGAAGCTTAAGGGATGGGATAGACCTTATTTTAACCCCTTGGGGCGTATTGCAATTCTGAAAATGTTTATTCTGCCAAAAATTTTATTTTGTATGCAGTGTGTACCGATCGCCCTTCCCAGCACATGGTTTAAGGAATGGAATAGATTATTCCAAGAGTTTATTTGGGCAAGGATCCATCCCACGTAGAATAAATTATAGGACAATTAGTAGAAGTAAGTCTGGGGGCGGGTTGGCAGCACCTGACATATTGGTCTATTATAAAAGTATACATTTGGTAAGGATAATAGATTGGAAGGGAGAGCATTCTACATCTTCAGGGGAAAAAGCTTGGGTAAACATAGAGAAGGAGGAACTAAATTTTGAGATATTATTCTCTTGGCAATGGGTACAGGTGCGGGGGTTATGGGTGGCGTCGACCCACCCCCTGATAAAACCAACCTTAGGTGTCTTAGTGGGGCTCATGAAAAGTTGGCAATTAAAAGATGGCCTGTCTCTTTTGACATCTTTAAGAAATATCCCAGACTTCCCGCCCGCCTCTTCGGCCTCTTGGTTTGCCGGGAATGGCTTGAACTTGGACACCCGCTTAATCTATGTCTTTGGTAACAGGGAAGCAGGGATAAAAGGGATCCTGGGAATAGTGTTGGGCGAACATCTAGATGTTCGGGTTCGGGCCGAACATGGCCGCGATGTTCGGGTGTTCGACCCGAACTCCGAACATAATGGAAGTCAATGGGGACCCGAACTTTTGTGGTTTGTAAAGCCTCCTTATATGCTACATACCCCAAATTTACAGGGTATGTGCACCTTGAGAGTGGGTACAAGAGGAAAAAAAAATTAGCAAAAAGAGCTTATAGTTTTTGAGAAAATCGATTTTAAAGTTTCAAAGGGAAAACTGTCTTTTAAATGCGGGAAATGTCTGTTTTCTTTGCACAGGTAACATGCTTTTTGTCGGCATGCAGTCATAAATGTAATACATATAAGAGGTTCCAGGAAAAGGGACCGGTAACGCTAACCCAGCAGCAGCACACGTGATGGAACAGGAGGAGGGTGGCGCAGGAGGAGAAGGCCACGCTTTGTGAGACACAACAACCCAGGCCTTGCATGAGGACAAGAAGCGTGCGGATAGCATGCTTTGTACCGCCATGCAGTCATAAATGTAATAAAGATAAGTGGTTCAATAAACAGGGACCACGCGGCAACGCTAACCCAGCAGCAGCAGACGTGATGGAACAGGAGGAGGCGCAGGAGGAGAAGGCCACGCTTTGTGAGACACAACAACCCAGGCCTTGCATGAGGACAAGAAGCGTGCGGATAGCATGCTTTGTACCGCCATGCAGTCATAAATGTAATAAAGATAAGTGGTTCAATAAACAGGGACCACGCGGCAACGCTAACCCAGCAGCAGCAGACGTGATGGAACAGGAGCAGGCGCAGGAGGAGAAGGCCACGCTTTGTGAGACACAACAACCCAGGCCTTGCATGAGGACAAGAAGCGTGCGGATAGCATGCTTTGTACCGCCATGCAGTCATAAATGTAATAAAGATAAGTGGTTCAATAAACAGGGACCACGCGGCAACGCTAACCCAGCAGCAGCAGACGTGATGGAACAGGAGCAGGCGCAGGAGGAGAAGGCCACGCTTTGTGAGACACAACAACCTAGGCCTTGCATGAGGACAAAAAGCGTGCGGATATAGCAGCAATGCTTTTTGCCGCCATGCAGTCATAAATGTAATACAGATGAGAGGTTCAATAAACAGGGACCGGAAATGCTACACCATCCCAGATGTTCATTGGTCATGTTACTTGGTTGGGGTCCTGGAGTGTTGCGTAGTCATTTCCAATCCAGGATTGATTCATTTTAATTTGAGTCAGACGGTCTGCATTTTCTGTGGAGAGGCGGATACGCCGATCTGTGACGATGCCTCCGGCAGCACTGAAACAACGTTCCGACATAACACTGGCTGCCGGGCAAGCCAGCACCTCTATTGCGTACATTGCCAGTTCGTGCCAGGTGTCTAGCTTCGATACCCAATAGTTGAAGGGTGCAGATGGATTGTTCAACACAGCTACGTCATCTGACATGTAGTCCTTGACCATCTTCTCCAGGCGATCGGTGTTGGAGGTGGATCTGCACGCTTGCTGTTCAGTGGGCTGCTGCTGCATGGGTGTCAGAAAATTTTCCCACTCCAAGGACACTGCCGATACCATTCCCTTTTGGGCACTAGCTGCGGCTTGCGTTGTTTGCTGCCCTCCTGGTCGTCCTGGGTTTGCGGAAGTCAGTCTGTCTGCGTACAACTGGCTAGAGGAGGGGGAGGATGTCAATCTCCTCTCTAAAGTCTCCACAAGGGCCTGCTGGTATTCTTCCATTTTGACCTGTCTGACTCTTTCTTCAAGCAGTTTTGGAACATTGTGTTTGTACCGTGGATCCAGAAGGGTATAAACCCAGTAATTGGTGTTGTCCAGAATGCGCACAATGCGTGGGTCACGTTCAATGCAGTCTAGCATGAATTGAGCCATGTGTGCCAGAGTCCTACCAGAATCCTCATCATCCTCTTGTGAGCGTTGTGATAGTTGTTGTGATGCATCATAGTCGTCACCTTCCTCCTGGTCTGCTTCTGCTGACCATTCGCGTTGAATTGTGGAAGTCCAACGTGCACCGCTCTGGCCCTCGTCAGTGGTGGCATGAAATTCCTGCTCCAACTCCAGCTGTTCCTCCTCCTCTTCTTCGTCATAGCTGCTGGGGCCAGCGTTCCCTGAGGCGGATGGCCTGATGTTGGTACCATCACGCTGATCGTTTTCTCCTTCAGATTCCCCCAGTTGCATCATGACAGCTGTTTCCTTGATTTTCAACATTGACCTCTTCAGTAAACACAGCAGTGGTATGGTAATGCTGACTGAAGAGTTGTCACTGCTCACAAGCAACGTGGATTGCTCAAAATTTTGGAGGACTTGGCAGAGGTCCAACATGTTGGCCCAATCGGATCCACAGAAGCTTGGCAGCTGTCCGGATGCGCCTCGGTACTGCGCCGTCATGTACTGGACCACTGCACTCTTCTGCTCACAAAAGTGTGCTAGCATGTGCAGCGTAGAATTCCAGCGCGTAGGGACATCACACAGCAAGCGATGGTGGGGGAGATTGAAGCGCTCCTGCATCTTGGCGAGTGCCCCCGAAGCAGTACTGGAATTTCTACAATGTGTTATGATCGCTTCTGCAGCGTTTACTGCTGACTGCAGTGGTATTGCAAACCAAGCAGTTCTAATGTCATTACATGCATTTGCTTGCATAGTTTGGTTTGCACTTAAACTAGTTGCTGATTCCATCTGCAGTCGCTCTGAAGTTTATGACAGTTTAATATGCTTTTGTGTAAACAAACATTGTCTGCTGCAGTGGAGGGGCGGTCCCTTTCCTGCAGGCTGCATATCATTGTCTGCCTTTTCCTGCTATCAGCCTGTGATTAATTACCATTCACTTGTGTGGGAATCTGCAGGTCTGCTCCCATTGGATGACCTCAGTATAAAGAACTGCTTCCTGCAATGCCTCATGGGCTACCATAGTCTCAGATTGTATCTGTTACTCTGCTCGTGCCCCACCTCGTTCCTGGTCCGTGTGGACTGCGCTGACTCCTGTGAAGGGGTCAGCGAGTCCTCCTAGTTCTGCTCTTGTTCTAGAAGTTGCTACTTGCTTGTCTTGTGTCATATATTGGTTCATCGCCAATATATACGCATACTTGCGCATTTTGTTATTTTCCTTGTATTCGTGTTACGTTAATATATCAGTGTCGCTGATATATACGTACACGAACTGTTTATTTCCTGTGTTCAGTTAGTCAGTTTTCCAGCACGTTTTGGTAGTTTGCGCGTACCGTGAACACCCGTGCTGAGCTAGTTATCCTGTTCCTGGTTCTGTTTGTGGATTGCGTTCATCTCTGCGAAGAGATAGCGAATCCTTCTGAGTCCTGTTCCCTGTATTACTCCAGTCCTAGTCAGCGTTCCTGCTTATGTCATATATCGGTTCATTGCCGATATATACATATGTTAGTCAGACCTTACAAAGAGTTTCATTGATAGCTGTAATTGTAATACGCTAGGAAAACATACTTATTGTATATTTATCTGTGTTACGTTCATCTGTCTCGATCCTGCTATTTTCTGACTATCCTGTCCTGTCTTTGTGAGGCACGCCATCGCCGCAACGCATTGGCTGCCTCATTCCAGTCTGTCTGGTTTTGGACGCTTGCTGTCGCTAAGTAGCCGCTAGCTAGCAAGCGTTCATTCTGTCTACTTATTCTGATCTCCTCAGTCCTGGTTTATGCGCTCAGCGCTACTTTGCGCTGAGACGTTATTACGAAAGTGTTGTTTGTGGCTGTTCGGATCTGCACCGGCTCTGTGCGCCACAATCTCCTATTGGAGTCAGTCCTCTCCTCCACTAAACTGGGGATATCCTGATCCCTTGTGCTGGTGTGTGTACCTCCTTCACGTCAGCTTATGTGTTGTATGCTGACTGTGGAGATTACACCTCCAAGCTTAACATTATGGTAGCCCCATTACCAATCCCCATTGTGGGGGGGGTTCCCAGCAAAAATGACACTGTTTGTTATGGTTCCTGTTCCTTTAAGAAATTTGAGAAGCTCAATTCTGAAACAGAAAATGAGTTTTTTTCTGAATGTGCCAGGTTCCTAGCCAATCCTGAGCTCCAGGCTACTCCTGTTTCAACGTGGGCCCCCCAGCTAGTTTATGTTTTATTTAAGGGAAGATTGTTTCAGTGGGCCTACGATGTCTTGGATCATACCAATTTAAAAGAAAGACCACTGGAATTTCTAGCGTTTGTGATCCATAACTGGCTGCGCAAAACCGATTTGCCTAGCCCTTTTGATAAGCTCCTGGCAGCTTGTCAATCAGCTGCTCCTTCTACTGCCTACAAAAATAATCAGCAAGCAGATAATTGTTCTGATAACTTTTCTTCTGCTAAGGCAGCAGGGTCTAAAGCCAAACGTAAACGCTCCAAAAGAAAAGCGTTACAATCAGCGGAGTCGTTGCCCTTAGCGACTGCGCATCAGATCTGTAACGAGACTCCACCATTAGCAGATAATGAAATTCAGTCACCATTCAGGGGAGTCAAATGGACCTATGAAACTACTAATGAACTTTCATTGCTAGCCAGGGAAAATAAAGGTTCTTGTTTAAATGAATTATCTGAATATGATTATGAAGATATATTACAGAGTATTGAACAGATCAATTTATTCGTGCAGCAAGGGAAATTTGCATACACTACAGTTCAACACTTGCTACAGGTACTGGAGATCCTTAGGAATAAGAAATCGGCCAATCACCTGCTAAATAACCCAATTGTTTCTGCCACTAACACATTTGCAAACTATGATCAGCCGGAATGCTCAGCTGTTAAATATGCATGGGATCCTCCATTTGAGAAAGGAGAGATGGAAGCCCTGGTCTATGAATGGAAGAAAGATGCAAGTTCATTTTGTCAGTTTTACAGTGCAAAAAGTGAATTAGTATTGAATGCATGCATTAAGTCTGCCTATAACCTAATAAAAACTGGTGTGTGTGGGTATGACTTTGTGGCTCCATTGATCGATGTGTGGAGAATGATTCTGGACGATTTTTATGCGATTCAATCAGTTGATACCAGGGAAGACACACTGTCAAGTGGAGATTGTTCCACTTCCTCAGTTCCTGAGGACTCGCCTGCTTCAGCACCTTTGGCTGATTCAGCGAGTGATTCAGAGCTCCTTTTGTGTGAAATCGAAGTTCCTGTAATTCCACCCTGTACCATGGATAACTCAGTGTTACTTCCCAGTAAGACAGAAATTACTAATACTTCCTTAATCTTGCCCTGCACAAATTTCTCAGCAGAGGACCCAGAGGTCCTGCTGACTTCTGAGTCCAGCCTAGCCAGTACTCATGAATCTTTGTTCAGTGAAACAGACACCAGAAAAATCTTACCTGTCTCTGCAAACACTTCTGCAGAAATTACCTGTGTTAATAAAGTTCAACTCCTGTCTGATCCAGCAGATGCCAATAGATGCACTACATCAGTTTCTGAGTCCCAGCAATCCTGTCCAGAAATCTCAGAACCCCAGCATCTGAATTTTCCAATTTCACAATTGAATGGTGATTTAGATGCGCAAACATTGTGTTTTGATCTTCCTGTTTCTACACCTCACTCTAGTTTCATGAATAACTCAGAGCGTCTGCTATGTGAGTCCGAAATCGCAGAATTATTACCGTGTTCAGAAAATGTTCCAGTGAACTTGCCCTGTACCATGAATTGTGCAGTAGATCTCTCCAATGAAACTCAGGTCACAGAATCATTATGCTGTCCAGCAGGTGCTTCCATGGTTTTGCCCTGCAATATGGACTGTTCAGTGATCCTGTCCAGTGAAGCTGTGGTCGCAGAGTCTTATGCTTCACCCAGTACTTTGGATACTTCAAACCCTCTAGCAGAGGAGTCTGAGGCACTGCTTACCTCAGTTGGTGTTGCAGTAATATTCACTTGTCTAGCAGCCGTTTTGGAATTACAGTCTGCTCTAATAAAACTTGATGAATTTCTGCCCAGCGAAGCAGAAGCCATTGAAATATTGTCCTCGTCAGCAAGTGTGTTAGATACCTTGCCCTGTACACAGTCTGATTTAACCAATGTTGTTGAGTCCCTCTCCAGTGTTGTAACAGCCGAGGAACTCCAGCCCTGTCCTCTGAATGTTTCAAAAGTCTTGCCCTGTAACATGGATAATTCTGACTCGCTGGAAAAAATAATAATAGAAATCTCAGAATTTCAGTCCGGGTTAATGAGTGTTTCTGAAACCCAGCCCTGTATCCTGGAAAATTCTGGTTCTCTGGCCGGTGTGGCAGAAGTTCCTGAGTCCCCTTCCTGTCCAGTGAGTTACTCAGTTTTGCCTAGTTCAGTGGGGATTGCTGCACTACTGACTTGTTTTGCAGCCCTTCATGAGCTCCAATCCAGTGTATTTGATGAGTCTCTGTCTAGTCCAGAAGAAGTTATGGGAACCCTGTCTAGTTCGGTGCATACATCAGAAGATTTGTCCTGTCTTGTAAATGCCCCTGAACATGATTTGTTAATAACTTTGCTGGAATCAGAGACATCTAAGTCTGATCCTGCATTTTTTAGTGAGAATCCAGTAACTGTGAAGTCTAGTCATGATGATTTTTTTTTGCCCAGTCCTGGTTTCGGTCCTACCTTGACTGACTTTGAGGTTTGCAGTTCCTTGACATGCCCAGAAGTCTCTCTTGTGCCGGTGTTCCCAGATGTGCTTCGTATGCCAGAGTGCCCAAGTGTGTCTGTGTTGGCGTGCTCACACGCTTCCCTAGTGGAGACATGTTCTGATGTTGCCGGTTGGCCTGCATGCCCGGAGATGGTTCTGGTCCCTAAAAACCCTGATCTTGATGTTTGTCCTTGTGACCCTGACTCTAGAGTTGCCCTGGGTTCCATAGGGGTTCTTGATGGTTCTCCATGTGAGCCTAAGGGGCGTTCTGACCTGTGGGGATCTCTTTGGAGCTTCCAAGTGTTCTGGGAGATCCCTGAGGAAACTTGTCCTGGTACCTTGGATTGGTTCAACAGTGGGTTTTGTGTTGGTAAGGACAGTTCCGGTGGGCATTGCAAAGGCTTTGGCGTTTTTGGACAGTCCTTGGAAGGCGGTGGGTATCGCGCAGAGAGTTTCTTGGGGTTGTTTTCTGGAAGTCGTGGTTCTGATGGGTGTCACACTGAGGCTTGTAGTGCTGACGGGCATGGTTCGGTAGGTTCTGGTTCCAATTGGTCTAGTTTTGGTGAGACTGATTCGGGAATTTGGTTTTGTCGGACGGATCCGACCTTCATGAATTTTCAGTCAGATCAGTTTGCTGGATTTCCCACTTCTGATTTTTTGGTTTGGGTGGTTCAGGAGAAATATATCAGTTTTCATAGGCGTCCAGAGGCCGCGTTTAAGGGAGGGGGTACTGTTATGATCGCTTCTGCAGCGTTTACTGCTGACTGCAGTGGTATTGCAAACCAAGCAGTTCTAATGTCATTACATGCATTTGCTTGCATAGTTTGGTTTGCACTTAAACTAGTTGCTGATTCCATCTGCAGTCGCTCTGAAGTTTATGACAGTTTAATATGCTTTTGTGTAAACAAACATTGTCTGCTGCAGTGGAGGGGCGGTCCCTTTCCTGCAGGCTGCATATCATTGTCTGCCTTTTCCTGCTATCAGCCTGTGATTAATTACCATTCACTTGTGTGGAAATCTGCAGGTCTGCTCCCATTGGATGACCTCAGTATAAAGAACTGCTTCCTGCAATGCCTCATGGGCTACCATAGTCTCAGATTGTATCTGTTACTCTGCTCGTGCCCCACCTCGTTCCTGGTCCGTGTGGACTGCGCTGACTCCTGCGAAGGGGTCAGCGAGTCCTCCTAGTTCTGCTCTTGTTCTAGAAGTTGCTACTTGCTTGTCTTGTGTCATATATTGGTTCATCGCCAATATATACGCATACTTGCGCATTTTGTTATTTTCCTTGTATTCGTGTTACGTTAATATATCAGTGTTGCTGATATATACGTACACGAACTGTTTATTTCCTGTGTTCAGTTAGTCAGTTTTCCAGCACGTTTTGGTAGTTTGCGCGTACCGTGAACACCCGTGCTGAGCTAGTTATCCTGTTCCTGGTTCTGTTTGTGGATTGCGTTCATCTCTGCGAAGAGATAGCGAATCCTTCTGAGTCCTGTTCCCTGTATTACTCCAGTCCTAGTCAGCGTTCCTGCTTATGTCATATATCGGTTCATTGCCGATATATACATATGTTAGTCAGACCTAAGGCCTCTTGCACACTGCAAGCAATTCAGATTCAGATTCCGCTTTTTAATCTGTTTTTACTTCCGATTCAGATTCAGATTTGCAGTTTGCTCCTTGCACACTGCAAATCTGAATCTGAAACGGAGGTAAAAACTGATTAAAAAGCGGAATCTGAATCTGAATTGCTTGCAGTGTGCAAGAGGCCTTACAAAGAGTTTCATTGATAGCTGTAATTGTAATACGCTAGGAAAACATACTTTTGTATATTTATCTGTGTTACGTTCATCTGTCTCGATCCTGCTATTTTCTGACTATCCTGTCCTGTCTTTGTGAGGCACGCCATCGCCGCAACGCATTGGCTGCCTCATTCCAGTCTGTCTGGTTTTGGACGCTTGCTGTCGCTAAGTAGCCGCTAGCTAGCAAGCGTTCATTCTGTCTACTTATTCTGATCTCCTCAGTCCTGGTTTATGCGCTCAGCGCTACTTTGCGCTGAGACGTTATTACGAAAGTGTTGTTTGTGGCTGTTCGGATCTGCACCGGCTCTGTGCGCCACAATCTCCTATTGGAGTCAGTCCTCTCCTCCACTAAACTGGGGATATCCTGATCCCTTGTGCTGGTGTGTGTACCTCCTTCACGTCAGCTTATGTGTTGTATGCTGACTGTGGAGATTACACCTCCAAGCTTAACACAATGTTTGGCCACTCGACGCACCTTCAACAGAAGATCGGCCACGCCTGGGTATGTCCTCAGGAACCGCTGAACTACTAGGTTCATCACGTGCGCCAGGCAAGGGATGTGTGTCAGCTTAGCCAACCTTAAAGCGCGAATGAGATTACTCCCATTATCACACACAACCATGCCCGGTTTCAAGTCCAGCGGTGCCAGCCACAAATCCGTCTGTTCCTTTATTCCCTTCCAAATTTCCTCCCCTGTGTGCTGCTTATCCCCAAGGCAGATCAGCTTCAGCAACGCTTGCTGACGCATGCCAACAGCTGTGCTGCACTGCTTCCACGATCCTACTGCTGCTGGGTTAGCGTTTCCGGATGAGGTACAGCTTTGAGATGCGTTGGAGGAGAAGGAGTCAGAGAGGTAGGTGCTGCTGTTGTTATCCAGTGGGAGGGACGGCGGTGCAGCTGTTTGCGGCGTGGGCAACACCCGCGCCGTAGCAGGTGAGGAATCGCTGCCAGGCTCCACAAGGTTCACCCAGTGTGCGGTAAGGGAGATGTATCGACCCTGTCCGAACGCACTCGTCCAAGTGTCAGTGGTGAGGTGAACCTTGCAGGCAACGGCATTCTTCAAGCTTCGGGTTATTTTGCTGACCACGTGCTCATGCAACTCAGGCACTGCAGAGCGCGCAAAGTGGTAGCGGCTGGGAACCACGTAACGTGGGATGGCCACTGACATCATGCCCTTGAAGCTGTTTGTCTCCACCACTCGATATGGCAGCATTTCGCAGGCCAGAAGCTTGGCTATGCTGGCTGTTACTGCCACGGCCCGGGGGTCATTTGCTGGCAATTTCCTCTTGCGCTCAAACATCTCCGACACAGACAACTGAACCGTAGCGCTGCACACGGAAGGGCTGTTGGTTGTTGTGTTTGATGAACACTGGGAGACCTCAAGAGCACTACTCCGGAAAGTGACAGTGTCAGCGTCGTCTGATGTTTGTGAATGTTGTGAACCACGCAATGGCTGGGCTACTGCTGCTGCTGAGGCGGGTCTGGTGGTGAGTCTGGTGAACCCAAGGGAGGCAGTGTTGCTGGTACCCTGTCCTGCCGCGTTTGCCCACAGAGTGGGATGTTTGGATAGCATGTGGCGGCTCATGCTGGTGGTGGAGAGGTTGTTAATACTTTTCCCCCTGCTCAGGCGAGTCTTGCACACCTTGCAAATCGCCATGGTAACATCCTCAGTGCAGTCTTCAAAGAAAGCCCAGACTTTGGAGCACCTGCCTCCTTGCTGGCGATTTCTGTTTCCTCCTCTTTTGCCTCTCACTCTAACTTCCACGCTTGTGGTGCCTGAAATTGCGCGCCGCCTACCTTGTGGCACAAGGCGAACTCGTGCAGCAGTGGGTTCTTCAACAGACTCATCTGTGCTGCTGCAACGACGGCGATGTTCTCGTTCACAAATAAAATCTGGGTCTCTGTCCACATTGTCCATACCCTCCTCTTCCATCTCCTCAAACTCGTCATATGTCATTGTGGGGGGCCGCCGCCGTGGAGTAGAGCTCCCCAGAACAACCTCTGCGCAGCTCACTCCAACGTCGTCTTCCAGATCTTGTCGGCCGACCTCCTGCAATTGCAACCCCTCCTGCCCAACTTGCTCTGGGATTTGGGTTTCCGAGTCCTCCTCGGACTCGCCTTGTATTTCAGTGCGCGGTGCATTTCCCACAGTTAATGGTTGTGAATCCGGGCACAACATTTCTGGCTGTTCCTCCATTGACCTTTCATAGGTGGAAGTTTGTTGGGCTGGGAATAGCTCCTGCGAATACCCCATTGTGTCCTGAGGTAATTCATAGGACTGGTTATCTGGCAGTTGTGTGCGTGGTGTCGCTGCCGGTTGTGTCAGCTTTGTGCCCACTGGCTCCTTGTAACTGGCTGAGGACTCGGACCTCGTGCGTGATGTGCTGGTGCTGCTTAACCCACTGCTGGATGCTTGAGAGGTCATCCAAGTAATTATCTGGTCCTGTTCTTTTGGATTTGTGAGGGTTGTTGTCCTGGACAACATGGGCGGTATTGAGTGGGTTTTCTTGGGTGCTCCCCTGTGGCCTGTACGTGAACCGTCAGGGGAAACACCTCTTCCCTTGCCCCTTCCTCTTTCACCGGATTTCTTCCTCATTTCACTTATCCTTACAGTACACGCTGACTGGCAGCAGTACAGTGGCAGTACAGAAATGCTATACAGTACCACTATTCCCAGCAGCGACACAGAGCACAATGCTATACAGTGGCGGGTGAGCGGTGTACCACTATTCCCAGCAGCGACACAGAGCACAATGCTATACAGTGGCGGGTGAGCGGTGTACTACTGTTCCCAGGCCCAGCAGACACAGAGTGGAAGTAAACACAATGCTATATAGTCTGGCTGAGCGGTGTACACAGAGTGGCAGTACACACAATGCTATATAGTCTGGCTAAGCCGTGTACACAGAGTGTCAGAAAACACAATGCTATATATAGCGTGGCTGAGCGAGGTGCACAGTGGCAGTACACACAATGCTATATAGTCAGGCTAAGCCGTGTACACAGAGTGTCAGAAAACACAATGCTATATATAGCGTGGCTGAGCGAGGTGCACAGTGGCAGTACACACAATGCTTTATAGTCAGGCTGAGCCGTGTACACAGAGTGTCAGTAAACAATGGTATATAGTCTGGCTGAGCGGTGTACACAGAGTGTCAGTAAACAACGGTATATAGTCTGGCTGAGCGGTGTACACAGAGTGGCAGTAAACACAATGCTATATATAGCGTGGCTGAGCGAGGTGCACAGTGGCAGTACACACAATGCTATATAGTCAGGCTAAGCCGTGTACACAGAGTGTCAGAAAACACAATGCTATATATAGCGTGGCTGAGCGAGGTGCACAGTGGCAGTACACACAATGCTTCATAGTCAGGCTGAGCCGTGTACACAGAGTGTCAGTAAACAATGGTATATAGTCTGGCTGAGCGGTGTACACAGAGTGTCAGTAAACAACGGTATATAGTCTGGCTGAGCGGTGTACACAGAGTGTCAGTAAACAACGGTATATAGTCTGGCTGAGCGGTGTACACAGAGTGGCAGTAAACACAATGCTATATATAGCGTGGCTGAGCGAGGTGCACAGTGGCAGTACACACAATGCTATATAGCCAGGCTAAGCCGTGTACACAGAGTGTCAGAAAACACAATGCTATATATAGCGTGGCTGAGCGAGGTGCACAGTGGCAGTACACACAATGCTATATTAGTCAGGCTAAGCCGTGTACACAGAGTGTCAGAAAACACAATGCTATATATAGCGTGGCTGAGCGAGGTGCACAGTGGCAGTACACACAATGCTATATATAGCGTGGCTGAGCGAGGTGCACAGTGGCAGTACACACAATGCTATATATAGCGTGGCTGAGCGAGGTGCACAGTGGCAGTACACACAATGCTATATTAGTCAGGCTAAGCCGTGTACACAGAGTGTCAGAAAACACAATGCTATATATATAGCGTGGCTGAGCGAGGTGCACAGTGGCAGTACACACAATGCTATATATAGCGTGGCTGAGCGAGGTGCACAGTGGCAGTACACACAATGCTATATATAGCGTGGCTGAGCGAGGTGCACAGTGGCAGTACACACAATGCTATATTAGTCAGGCTAAGCCGTGTACACAGAGTGTCAGAAAACACAATGCTATATATATAGCGTGGCTGAGCGAGGTGCACAGTGGCAGTACACACAATGCTATATATAGCGTGGCTGAGCGAGGTGAACAGTGGCAGTACACACAATGCTATATTAGTCAGGCTAAGCCGTGTACACAGAGTGTCAGAAAACACAATGCTATATATAGCGTGGCTGAGCGAGGTGCACAGTGGCAGTACACACAATGCTATATATAGCGTGGCTGAGCGAGGTGCACAGTGGCAGTACACACAATGCTATATATAGCGTGGCTGAGCGAGGTGCACAGTGGCAGTACACACAATGCTATATTAGTCAGGCTAAGCCGTGTACACAGAGTGTCAGAAAACACAATGCTATATATATAGCGTGGCTGAGCGAGGTGCACAGTGGCAGTACACACAATGCTATATATAGCGTGGCTGAGCGAGGTGCACAGTGGCAGTACACACAATGCTATATAGTCAGGCTAAGCCGTGTACACAGAGTGTCAGAAAACACAATGCTATATATAGCGTGGCTGAGCGAGGTGCACAGTGGCAGTACACACAATGCTTCATAGTCAGGCTGAGCCGTGTACACAGAGTGTCAGTAAACAATGGTATATAGTCTGGCTGAGCGGTGTACACAGAGTGTCAGTAAACAACGGTATATAGTCTGGCTGAGCGGTGTACACAGAGTGTCAGTAAACAACGGTATATAGTCTGGCTGAGCGGTGTACACAGAGTGGCAGTAAACACAATGCTATATATAGCGTGGCTGAGCGAGGTGCACAGTGGCAGTACACACAATGCTATATAGCCAGGCTAAGCCGTGTACACAGAGTGTCAGAAAACACAATGCTATATATAGCGTGGCTGAGCGAGGTGCACAGTGGCAGTACACACAATGCTATATTAGTCAGGCTAAGCCGTGTACACAGAGTGTCAGAAAACACAATGCTATATATAGCGTGGCTGAGCGAGGTGCACAGTGGCAGTACACACAATGCTATATATAGCGTGGCTGAGCGAGGTGCACAGTGGCAGTACACACAATGCTATATATAGCGTGGCTGAGCGAGGTGCACAGTGGCAGTACACACAATGCTATATTAGTCAGGCTAAGCCGTGTACACAGAGTGTCAGAAAACACAATGCTATATATATAGCGTGGCTGAGCGAGGTGCACAGTGGCAGTACACACAATGCTATATATAGCGTGGCTGAGCGAGGTGCACAGTGGCAGTACACACAATGCTATATATAGCGTGGCTGAGCGAGGTGCACAGTGGCAGTACACACAATGCTATATTAGTCAGGCTAAGCCGTGTACACAGAGTGTCAGAAAACACAATGCTATATATATAGCGTGGCTGAGCGAGGTGCACAGTGGCAGTACACACAATGCTATATATAGCGTGGCTGAGCGAGGTGAACAGTGGCAGTACACACAATGCTATATTAGTCAGGCTAAGCCGTGTACACAGAGTGTCAGAAAACACAATGCTATATATAGCGTGGCTGAGCGAGGTGCACAGTGGCAGTACACACAATGCTATATATAGCGTGGCTGAGCGAGGTGCACAGTGGCAGTACACACAATGCTATATTAGTCAGGCTAAGCCGTGTACACAGAGTGTCAGAAAACACAATGCTATATATATAGCGTGGCTGAGCGAGGTACACAGTGGCAGTAAACAATGCTATATATAGTGTGGCTGAGCGAGCGGTGTACTACTGTTCCCAGCAGCGACACACAATGACTGGGGGGGACCCTGGCTAACGTGGCTGGAGAGCGAACTACCCTGCCTGCCTACCCAAAGCTAAACCCACAGACAAATGGCGGAGATATGACGTGGTTCGGGTATTTATTTACCCGAACCACGTGACCGTTCGGCCAATCAGAGCGCGTTCGGGCCCGAACCACGTGACCCGTTCGGCCAATCACAGCGCTAGCCGAACGTTCGGGTAACGTTCGGCCATGCGCTCTTAGTTCGGCCATGTGGCCGAACGGTTTGGCCGAGCACCATCAGGTGTTCAGCCGAACTCGAACATCACCCGAACAGGGTGATGTTCTGCAGAACCCGAACAGTGGCGAACACTGTTCGCCCAACACTACCTGGGAACAACAGTAGAAAGAAACGTACCCTGGGGCCTTATTCAATTACGGAATTATATAAATAAAAGTGGACCCTTCAAGAGGGACTTAAACGACTTTGAAAAACTTTTGTTTCTGAATAAGAGACCCCCTAAAATATTGTCCTCATTGTATGATTATTTACAATCCAATGATCAATGTGAACTTCCCTCATACTGTAAAAAATGGGAGCATATTATGAAAATGTCCTTGTCTGAACAATGGCCTAAAATATGGTCGGCAGTGTGGAATATCCCTGATCCGGATGTCCAATGGATGCAATATAGAATAATAACAAGATGGTATTTGACACCTACCAAACACACAGGAGATACTCACTTCCCAAACAGTTCTCTGCTGCTTATATAGAGCCTGCAGGCTGCTTGTAAGCCAATCAAGAAGTGCACATACACATGACACCTAGTCTGCAGTGATTGATTCAAACAGAAGCTGAGCTACTCAGCTAGTCATAGGAAAGGGTTTCAGTTGCATATAGACAATGGCTATATGGCCAGCAGGGGGCACCAGCGTGCAGGATATTCCCTCTCATCTGCCCCCCTCCTAACTAAACTGCATGGGAATCTACATTAAAATTTAAAAACAATAATGGTGCACAAGTCAGCCTGGGGCCCCAGGAACTCTCACTGCCCGGGGCCCCAGAACCAGCATGCAACACCATATGTGAGCGCAGCCAAGCCCTGGATCTGCCACACCCAGGAGCTTGTCCCCAACTGCTCTGAAACTTACCAAACACACAGGAGAAACTCACTTCCCAAACAGTTCTCTGCTGCTTATATAAAGCCTGCAGGCTGCTTGTAAGCCAATCAAGAAGTGCACATACACATGACACCTAGTCTGCAGTGATGACTAGCTGAGTAGCTCAGCTTCTGTTTGAATTAATCACTGCAGACTAGGTGTCATGTGTATGTGCACTTCTTGATTGGCTTACAAGCAGCCTGCAGGCTCTATATAAGCAGCAGAGAACTGTTTGGGAAGTGAGTATCTCCTGTGTGTTTGGTAAGTCTTAGAGCAGTTGGGGACAAGCTCCTGGGTGTGGCAGATCCAGGGCTTGGCTGCGCTCACATATGGTGTTGCATGCTGGTTCTGGGGCCCCGGGCAGTGAGAGTTCCTGGGGCCCCAGGCTGGCTTGTGCACCATTATTGTTTTTAGGTATTTGACACCTAAACGAGCGGGAAAGTTCGGACCACTGTCGGATGTTCCATGTTGGAGATGCGGGCAGTTAGGGGGAGCGGAGCTGCATATGTGGTGGCTTTGTCCATCGATCTGTACCTTGTGGGAACAATTTATTAAATTTGGTAAAAGGGTGGCAGATAGTTGTTTTAATATTTCCATAATTAATGTAATATTTAGTATAACAGATTCGAAAGAAAATAGGGAAAGCGACTTCCTAAAGGAGATTGGCTCTATCTATTTGAAAAAAATAATTGTAAAACATTGGAAGGGTGGGGGGAACCCCCATATTGGTGACTGGTTCAGAGAAATGGAATCCGTATATGACGGAGTCACCAATGCCCCCACGGTGGCCCGATCAACTGCTGAGGGTCTTTTTAGAGAAATATGGGGTAATATGCGGAATGCTCTCCCTTGGGAAAATATTTAAAATAATGGTAAGGCTAAGTGTAAAGTATACTTGGCGGTGATGTAGGTTCTCGGCATAGCCTGTTATGGTATGTCTAATATGGTATGTCTGGTATGGTATGTTTGTGGTATGGAAGGCTCTGACTCTTTTGTTAAGTGGGTTATGAAAGGTTTAGTAGGAGGTGGGGGGCGTAAAAATTGAATAGATTTATTAAAGTTATTATATAAATTGAAGAATAAATTAAGTTGAAAAATCTGTCTTCTCTCAGGCAATGATGCAAGTGACTCCTGAATCTAAGGCGAATGCCTTAAATTAATCAGGAAAAAGCCCGGCGGTGAGACTGAGCCTGAAAGAAAAAAAAACAAAAACAGTGTAATGGCTGCAGTTTATATTTTCCCAGTGAAATTTGTCTTTGGCTCCACCCACTTTTTGTAACCTGGACACACAGTCACTCAATGACCAAGTTTGTGAGCTTTCAGGTTCCTGGCATCAAAAATGTGTGAATGGAAGCAGTTTATCCACCAAGGAAATCTGATTGGCTGTTTGTGGCCCTGCCCCTTTAGTGAATTTGGACCCCAGACACCCAATGACCGACTGTTGCAAGTTTGAAGCCTCTGCCATTAACAGTGTAAGAATGACAGCAGTTTAAATATTCCCCTTGAAAAACAATAGGTGAATTTTGATTGGCTGTTGTAGGCTCCACCCACTTTCCTGAATATTAATCTCATTCACCCAGTGACCAAGTGTGCCAAGTTTGAGAACCCTGTGATTAACAGTGTAAGAATGACTACAGTTTACATTTTTCCATTTAAAATGAATGGCTGAAATTTGATTGGCTGTTTTATGCTCCTCCCTCCTTTCCTGGATTTGTAACCTCGGTCACCAAGTGACCAACTGTGCCAGGTGTGGGGACTCTGGCTTGATTACTGTAAGAATGGCAGCCTTTTACATTTTTTCCACTGATATGAATGGGTGAAATCTGATTTGCTGTTGTACAGGGGGGACGCGAGACCCCCAGAACATATCATCCCAGGTAGTAAGGGATCTGTATACCAAGTTTTGTTCAAATCGGTCAAGGTGTTTGAGTGATCATAGCACATACACACAAACACACACACACACAATTTTATATATATAGATTTTTAGTCTTTATAAAATGCAACAAAAAGTATACAATCGTCTATTCAATTCACATTTATATTTCTATGTCTGTACAAAGAAAAATGACTTCTCCTCTCCCAGGTGCCCGCAGAGCGTGTCAGTACAGAGCACACTACCGACAATGCTGTCTCTATCAATTGTTTTTGCGTTTTTCCTCCTCACGTAGAAGATCCTGAAGAAGATGAGAAAACTTGTTAATACAAGACTGCAAACACAATGCCTAACCCAAACGACCTCTTCAGACCTACACTCATACTCACACCCAAGTATCCTCTCCAGACCTACACTCACACTCACATCCAATCGTCCTCTCCAGACCTACACTTATACTCATACCCAACTGTACTCTCCAGACCTAAACTCATACTCATACCCAAGTGTCCTCTCCAGACCTACACTCACATCCAACTGTCCTCTCCAGACCTACACTCATACTCACACCCAAACGATCTCTTCAGACCTACACTCATACTCACACCCAAGTATCCTCTCCAGACCTACACTCATACTCACACCCAGTGTCCTCTCCAGACCTACACTCATACTCACACCCAACTGTCCTCTCCAGACCTACACTCATACTTCCCCCCAATGGTCCTCTCAAGGCCTACAGTCACACCTCAGAGGCTCTCAAGGCATACTTACAATGAAGAGGGACCTACACTTTTACTCACACCCAACTGTCCTCTCCAGACCTACACTTTTACTCACACCCAACTGTCCTCTCCAGACCTACACTCATACTCACATCCAACCATCCTCTCCAGACCTACACTTATACTCATACCAAACTGCCCTCTCCAGACCTACACTCATACTCACATCCAACCGTCCTCTCCAGACCTACACTCATACTCACACCCAACTGTCGTCTCCAGACCTACACTTTTACTCACACCTAACTGCCCTCTCCAGACCTACACTCAGACTCACATCCAACCGTCCTCTCCAGACCTACACTCATACTCACACCCAAGTGTCCTCTCCTGACCTACACTCATACTCACATCCAACCGTCCTCTCCAGACCTACATTCATACTCATACCCAAGTGTCCTCTCCATACCTACACTCATACTCACACCCAAGTGTCCTCTCCAGACCTACACTCATACTCACATCCAACCATCCTCTCCAGACCTACACTTATACTCATACCAAACTGCCCTCTCCAGACCTACACTCATACTTACATCCAACCGTCCTCTCCAGACCTACACTCATACTCACACCCAACTGTCGTCTCCAGACCTACACTTTTACTCACACCCAACTGCCCTCTCCAGACCTACACTCAGACTCACATCCAACCGTCCTCTCCAGACCTACACTCATACTCACACCCAAGTGTCCTCTCCTGACCTACACTCATACTCACATCCAACCGTCCTCTCCAGACCTACATTCATACTCATACCCAAGTGTCCTCTCCATACCTACACTCATACTCACACCCAAGTGTCCTCTCCAGACCTACACTCATACTCACACCCAACTGTCCTCTCCAGACCTACACTCATACTCACACCCAACTGTCCTCTCCATATCTACACTCATAGTCACATCCAAGTGTCCTCTCCAGACCTACACTCATACTCCCACCCAACTGTCCTCTCCAGACCTATACTCATACTTACACCCACCTGTCCTCTCCAGACCTATACTCATATTCACATCCAACTGTCCTCTCCAGACCTACACTCATACTCACATCCAAGTGTCCTCTCCAGACCTACACTCATACTCACACCCAACTGTCCTCTCCAGATCTACACTCATACCCAACTGTCCTCTCCAGACTTACACGCGTACTCACACCCATGTGTCCTCTCCAGACCTACACTCATACTCACACCCAACTGTCCTCTCCAGACCTACACTCATACTCACACCCAACTGTCCTCTCCAGACCTACACTCATGCTCACATCCAACCGTCCTCTCCAGACCTACACTCATACTCACACCCAACTGTCCTCTCCAGATCTACACTCATAGTCACATCCAAGTGTCCTCTCCAGACCTACACTCATACTCCCACCCAACTGTCCTCTCCAGACCTATACTCAGACTCACATCCAACCGTCCTCTCCAGACCTACACTCATACTCACACCCAAGTGTCCTCTCCTGACCTACACTCATACTCACACCCAACTGTCCTCTCCAGACCTACACTCATACTCACACCCAATTGTCCTCTCCAGACCTACACTCATACTCACACCCAACTGTCCTCTCCAGATCTACATTCATACTCACACCCAACTGTCCTTTCCAGATCTACACTCATACTCACATCCAATCGTCCTCTCCAGACCTACATTCATACTCATACCCAAGTGTCCTCTCCATACCTACACTCATACTCACACCCAAGTGTCCTCTCCAGACCTACACTCATACTCACACCCAACTGTCCTCTCCAGACCTACACTCATACTCACATCCAAGTGTCCTCTCCAGACCTACACTCATACTCACACCCAACTGTCCTCTCCAGATCTACACTCATACTCACATCCAAGTGTCCTCTCCAGACCTACACTCATACTCACACCCAACTGTCCTCTCCAGATCTACACTCATACCCAACTGTCCTCTCCAGACTTACACGCATACTCACACCCATGTGTCCTCTCCAGACCTACACTCATACTCACATCCAACCGTCCTCTCCAGACCTACACTCATACTCACACCCAACTGTCCTCTCCAGATCTACACTCATAGTCACATCCAAGTGTCCTCTCCAGACCTACACTCATACTCCCACCCAACTGTCCTCTCCTGACCTATACTCAGACTCACATCCAACCGTCCTCTCCAGACCTACACTCATACTCACACCCAAGTGTCCTCACCTGAACTACACTCATACTCACACCCAACTGTCCTCTCCAGACCTACACTCATACTCACACCCAACTGTCCTCTCCAGACCTACACTCATACTCACACCCAACTGTCCTCTCCAGATCTACATTCATACTCACACCCAACTGTCCTTTCCAGATCTACACTCATACTCACATCCAATCGTCCTCTCCAGACCTACATTCATACTCATACCCAAGTGTCCTCTCCATACCTACACTCATACTCACACCCAAGTGTCCTCTCCAGACCTACACTCATACTCACACCCAACTGTCCTCTCCAGACCTACACTCATACTCACACCCAACTGTCCTCTCCAGACCTACACTCATACTCACATCCAACCGTCCTCTCCAGACCTATACTCATAGTCACATCCAACTGTCCTCTCCAGACCTACACTCATACTCACACCCAACTGTCCTCTCCAGACCTACACTCATACTTCCCCCCAATGGTCCTCTCCAGACCTACACTCACACCTCAGAGGCTCTCAAGGCATACTTACAATGAAGAGGGTGCAGGCCATCAGCATAGCTTTCATGTTGACATCAAGGTCCAGAGGAAAGCTAGCCATGTAGTTGTCTTTATTACTGAACATCTCTGTAGAAATCCCTCGCCAGACACGTGTGATGATGCCAACTTGTGCCGTTTTGTCAGCGGATACCACCTGGTAGGAGAAAAGAGATGATCAGTGTTCACTTTACCCTGAGAAAAAAAGAAGTTAGAAACCGTATCCAGGATCTAGGAGTTTTCTCTTCCTTAGAAAGTGATGGTAATTCTCACAAATGGTGACACAAGACAGCAATGACAACTTACTGTATTTACCATACAATATATCATATTTTATTTTAGGACACTCCTGACCATAAGACACACCCGGGTTTAGAGGACAAGACTTGGGAAAAATTATACTAAACAAACCACACCGAATAGTAGTACAGGTAAATAATCTTTAAACACTTTGTCTTAAAAGACCTGACCTATAAATGTACTAAAGTGACATGAATCAGTCACCTTTTGATCACCTGGTCGGTCCTGGTTGTACAACTTCCGGTGATCAAATAGTAAATTTACTACTTGATCACCGGAATTCGTACAACCAGGACAGACCAGGTGATCAAAAGGTGACTGATTCATGTCACTTTAGTACATTTATAGGTCAGGCAGGTCTTTTGAGACAAAGTGTTTGATGAAAAAATTATACTAAACCTGGTGCTTCCATGGTGCAGGGGCATCTTGGTTATCTTCTCCCCCCATTTATGACCCCCTCTTACCTCTTGTGTCCCCCTTGTGTCTACCTTGTTCTTCTTGTGTCCATCTGTGTCCCTCCTGTGGTGCCGTGTGTCCTTCTATGTCCCTCTGTGACCTCCTGTGTCATCCTCTGTCCCAGTGCTGTCCTTCTCTGTCCCAGTGTCCTCCTCTGTCCCCCTGTGACCTCCTGTGTCCTCCTCTGTCCCAGTGTTGTCCTTCTCTGTCCCATTGTCCTTCTCTGTCCCTGTGTCCCCTTCCTACAGTACAGTTTTACTTGTAGATTAATGTGCGGTTCAGTTGTGGGATAGTGCCGCCAAGGGGAGGGACAGAGGAGAGTAGATGATTCCATCACAAGAGCTGCCGCCGGCATTTGTTAATTGGTACTGATACTCTCATGGGCGGGACCAAGGCTCTGTCATTGAGGCCAATCACTGCACTCATAGCATAGTTAAAGTGAACTTGAAGTGACCTGAATACAAAGTTGGATCAGCACTTATGTAGAGGGAAGGTTCTCTCCATGCGGCATGCCCTCGTTTCACCGCTGTCCCCTGGTAAAGTTCTCCAACCTGCCGGTGGAATACTGCTTTTGGGTCCCTCATGCAGGTTTCAGAGGTGCTCAAGTCCAGGAGTACTTCCAAAGATGAGTGGATCCATACTGCGCATGCGTGAGTCCACATATAACTTTCTTCAGACGCCCTCAGGGACACAAGTACTTCCAAAGATGAGCGGATACGTACTGCGCAAGCGTGAGTCCACATATAACTGTCTTCAGATGCCCTCGGGGACACAAGTACTTCCAAAGATGAGCGGATACGTACTGCGCATCAGTGAGTCCGCATATAACTGTCTTCAGATGCCCTCGAGGACACAAGTACTTCCAAAGATGAGCGGATACGTACTGCGCATCAGTGAGTCCGCATATAACTGTCTTCAGATGCCCTCGCGGACACAAGTACTTCCAAAGATGAGTGGATCCGTACTGCGCATGCGTGAGTCCGCATATAACTATCTTCAGATGCCCTCACGGACACAAGTACTTCCAAAGATGAGCAGATACGTACTGCGCATCAGTGAGTCCAACAGTTATGACCTGGATAGTTTAGAGAAACTTAAAGAACAAATAGGGGCACTGGATAGGAATTCACTGGTGTTCCAAAGCAGACATTTGAGGAAGAGACAGCAGAGGATTCCCTTTGTGTTGCAGTATAACAATCTGTCAAGTACCATTCACAAGGCAGTGAGGAGATATTGGTCTATACTGCAAAACGACAAAGACCATGGGCACCTCTTTATTGATTATCCAGTATTTGCGTATAAGCGAGGCAGAACCATTGGGGAGTTCGTGAGCAATAAAGATCTAGCCACAAAGAAGAAATCTAGGTTTTTGGGAACAATAAGAAAAGGGACTTTCCCTTGTCTTTCATGCAACTGTTGCAATTCCGTACTTAAAGGAGAATGGTTCCCACATCCCCGAACAGGCGAAAGGGTCAATTGTACTGGGTACTACACATGTGAGAGTGAGGATGTCGTGTACGCTATTAAATGCCCCTGTGGATTGTACTACGTGGGAAAAACCACCAGGGGGGTCAAAACACGAATACAAGAGCATAAGAATAACATAAAGGGATATGCTAGAGGGGAAGCACGGCACGAGACAGCGGTATCCAGACATTTTGTTGAAAATGGCCATAATTCCATACAGTTGAGGTGGCTAGTACTTGACCAAGTGGGTCCTTTACCGAGAGGAGGGGACAGAGAGCGGTTGTTACTCCAGAAGGAAATAAGATGGATCAAGAGACTAGACTCTGTAGCCCCTAGAGGTCTGAATGAGCAGGTGAACTTAAGATGCTTTTTGTGATTTTTCCGTACAGGAGATGAACTGTGCTGCCGCACCGCATGAAAGTGACAAGCAATTGTATGTAACTTCTCATTATATTCAATGGAAATATGGAACTGCCATGCTGCGAGTGCAGCTCTTCATCCGTTTGTCCAGGGTAGACCTTGGGTAGTGCCCTGGTTTAGAGACTGTTTTTTTTAATTTAATTTTTTTAATTTAATTTTTTATTTTATTTTATGATACGTAATTGGTTATTGTACAGTGTTGTATATTTTTGAAATTTGATGACTTGATGGTGATGACAGCTATAGATCACCTGTGAATTAACAGATGTAAAGGATAGCTGTAAACTATAGAGATATAATAGATGTTTTGATTTATATAGAAGATTAACACATTTAAGTGGTGGCTGACCCGCCCTGTGAGGGTGTGGCCAGGAGTATAAATTGAGTATGGAGGTGGTGGGATGTTACACCTGATGAAGGGCGGAGCCCGTAACATGTAGTGTGCATTGACATGCAATAAAGTTGAACGCAAGTTCATGCCTGTGGAGTGCCTCCTTCTACTAGAAATTGCATCAGTGAGTCCGCATATAACTGTCTTCAGATGCCCTCGCGGACACAAGTACTTCCAAAGATGAGTGGATCCGTACTGCGCATGCGTGAGTCCACATATAACTGTCTTCAGATGCCCTCAGGGACACAAGTACTTCCAAAGATGAGTGGATCCATACTGCACATGCGTGAGTCCGCATATAACTATCTTCAGATGCCCTCAGGGACACAAGTACTTCCAAAGATGAGCGGATACGTACTGCGCATGTGTGAGTCCGCATATAACTGTCTTCAGACGCCCTCGAGGACACAAGTACTTCCAAAGATGAGCGGATACGTACTGCGCATGCACAGGTCCACATATAACTGTCTTAAGATGCCCTTGGGGACACACGTACTTCCAAAGATGAGCGGATATGTACTGCGCACGCGTGGGTCCACATATAACTGTCTTCAGATGCCCTCAGGGACACAAGTACTTCCAAAGATGAGTGGATCCGTACTGCGCATGCGTGAGTCCACATATAACTGTCTTCAGATGCCCTCGAGGAAGTACTTCCAAAGATGAGTGGATACGTACTGCGCATGCGTGAGTCCGCATATAACTGTCTTCAGATGCCCTCGGGGACACAAGTACTTCCAAAGATGAGTGGATACGTACTGCGCATGCGTGAGTCCGCATATAACTGTCTTCAGATGCCCTCAGGGACACAAGTACTTCCAAAGATGAGTGGATCCATACGGCGCACGCGTGAGTCCACATATAACTATCTTCGAGGAAGTACTTCACAAGATTGCCAAGAAGCCCTGAAGTTGCATTACCTCGGTGAAGTAACAAGACTTTGAGACTCCTTGGCAATCTTGGGAAGTACCGTATTTTTCGGACTATAAGACACACTTTTTCTTCCCTAAAAGACCAGCACCTGTTTGTCCTCCGGCCGTGTTCTCCATTCTCTGCCATGTACGTCCTAAGTGCGGTATCTGCCCCCTTTTTATGTCCCCGTCTGGACTCCTATGTCTATACTAATGCTGCAGCCAATCACTTTGTACTGTGCCGGGGTCCTGTGTGCAGCGTTCTCCTTGTACCCGTGACTTATGTCCCCATGCCCGGACTCCTATGTCCATACTTACGATGCAGCCACTTTGTACTTTGTACTGTGTGTGGTGTCCCCTGTGTGCAGCGTCCTCTGTGTCCGCTGCAGCGAGTACAGGCACAGGAGTCCGGGCATGGGGACACGTGGACAAGGAGGACGCTGCACACTGGGGACACAGGGCACAGTACAAAGTGGCTGCAGCATGAGTATGGACACAGGAGTCCGGGCATGGGGGACACAGGGACAAGGAGTGGATGCTGTACACAGGCACAGGGGGTATCGGGCGCGGTACAAAGTGATTGGCTTTAGCTGAGTGTGGACACAGGAGTCTGGGGACATAGGACACAGGGACAAGGAGTGGACGCTGCACACAGGCACAGGGGACATCAGCTGCAGTATAAGTATGGACATAGGAGTCCAAATGTGGGGGATATAGAAAGGAGGACAGAGGACAACGGAGGACATGGGGACACTGAACACAGGGACAGGGGACACCAGAGGAGACAGGGGGACAGAGCATGACACAGGGCAACTCCAGGGGACACAGTGGAACACCAGAGGATGACATAGGGGGAAACAAGAAGCACAAAGAAGGCTCAGTGGGGACATAATAGTTGGAGGAAAGATCCATAAGACGCTCCTGCACTATAGAGGCACCAGGTTTAGTATTTTTTCCCCCTAGTTTTTGACCTCTAAACCTGCACCTTATAGTCCGGAGCATCTTATAGTCCGGTGCACCTTATAGTCCGGAGCACCTTATAGTCCGGAGCATCTTATAGTCCGGAGCACCTTATAGTCCGGAGCATTTTATAGTCCAGAGCATTTTATAGTCCGGAGCATCTTATAGTGTGGAGCACCTTATAGTCCGGAGCATCTTATAGTCCGGTGCATCTTATAGTCCGGAGCATCTTATAGTCCGGTGCACCTAATAGTCCGGAGCATCTTATAGTCCGGAGCATCTTATAGTCCGGTGCACCTTATAGTCTGGAGCATCTTATAGTCCGGAGCACCTTATAGTCCGGAGCATCTTATAGTCCGGAGCATCTTATAGTCCGGAGCATCTTGTAGTCCGGAGCGTCTTACAGTCCGGAGCATCTTACAGTCCGGAGCATCTTATAGTCCGGAGCATCTTATAGTCCAGGGCACCTTATAGTCCGGTGCATCTTATAGTCCGGTGCACCTTATAGTCCGGTGCACCTTATAGTCCGGAGCACCTTATAGTCCAGAGCATCTTATAGTCCGGAGCATCTTATAGTCCGGAGCACCTTATAGTCCGGAGCATCTTATAGTCCGGAGCACCTTATAGTCCGGAGCACCTTATAGTCCGGTGCACCTTATAGTCCGGAGCACCTTATAGTCCGGAGCACCTTATAGTCCGGTGCACCTTATAGTCCGGAGCATCTTATAGTCCGGTGCATCTTATAGTCCGGTGCACCTTATAGTCCGGAGCATCTTATAGTCCGGAGCATCTTATAGCCCGGAGCACCTTATAGTCCGGTGCATCTTATAGTCCGGTGCACCTTATAGTCCGGAGCACCTTATAGTCCGGAGCACCTTATAGTCCGGAGCATCTTATAGTCCGGAGCATCTTATAGTCCGGAGCATCTTATAGTCCGGAGCACCTTATAGTCCGGAGCACCTTATAGTCCGGAGCATCTTATAGTCCGGAGCACCTTATAGTCCGGAGCACCTTATAGTCCGGAGCATCTTATAGTCCGGAGCATCTTATAGTCCGGAGCACCTTATAGTCCGGAGCATCTTATAGTCCGGAGCATCTTATAGTCCGGAGCATCTTATAGTCCGGAGCACCTTATAGTCCGGTGCACCTTATAGTCCGGAGCATCTTATAGTCCGGAGCACCTTATAGTCCGGAGCACCTTATAGTCCTGTGCATCTTATAGTCCGGAGCACCTTATAGTCCGGAGCATCTTATAGTCCGGAGCATCTTATAGTCCGGAGCATCTTATAGTCCGGAGCACCTTATAGTCCGGTGCATCTTATAGTCCGGAGCACCTTATAGTCCGGTGCACCTTATAGTCCGGAGCATCTTATAGTCCGGAGCATCTTATAGTCCGGAGCATCTTATAGTCCGGAGCATCTTATAGTCCGGAGCATCTTATAGTCCGGAGCATCTTATAGTCCGGAGCACCTTATAGTCCGGTGCACCTTATAGTCCGGAGCACCTTATAGTCCGGAGCACCTTATAGTCCGGAGCATCTTATAGTCCGGAGCACCTTATAGTCCGGAGCATCTTATAGTCCGGAGCATCTTATAGTCCGGAGCACCTTATAGTCCGGAGCACCTTATAGTCCGGAGCACCTTATAGTCCGGAGCACCTTATAGTCCGGAGCACCTTATAGTCCGGAGCATCTTATAGTCCGGAGCATCTTATAGTCCGGAGCACCTTATAGTCCGGAGCACCTTATAGTCCGGAGCACCTTATAGTCCGGAGCATCTTATAGTCCGGTGCATCTTATAGTCCGGTGCATCTTATAGTCCGGTGCATCTTATAGTCCGGAGCATCTTATAGTCCGGAGCATCTTATAGTCCGGAGCATCTTATAGTCCGGAGCATCTTATAGTCCGGAGCATCTTATAGTCCGGTGCATCTTATAGTCCGGAGCATCTTATAGTCCGGAGCATCTTATAGTCCGGAGCATCTTATAGTCCGGTGCATCTTATAGTCCGGAGCATCTTATAGTCCGGAGCATCTTATAGTCCGGAGCATCTTATAGTCCGGAGCACCTTATAGTCCGGTGCACCTTATAGTCCGGTGCACCTTATAGTCCGGAGCATCTTATAGTCCGGTGCACCTTATAGTCCGGAGCATCTTATAGTCCGGAGCATCTTATAGTCCGGAGCACCTTATAGTCCGGAGCACCTTATAGTCCGGAGCATCTTATAGTCCGGAGCATCTTATAGTCCGGAGCACCTTATAGTCCGGAGCATCTTATAGTCCGGAGCATCTTATAGTCCGGAGCATCTTATAGTCCGGAGCATCTTATAGTCCGGTGCACCTTATAGTCCGGAGCACCTTATAGTCCGGAGCATCTTATAGTCCGGAGCATCTTATAGTCCGGAGCACCTTATAGTCCGGAGCATCTTATAGTCCGGTGCATCTTATAGTCCGGAGCGTCTTATAGTCCGGAGCATCTTATAGTCCGGAGCATCTTATAGTCCGGAGCATCTTATAGTCCGGAGCACCTTATAGTCCGGAGCATCTTATAGTCCGGAGCACCTTATAGTCCGGAGCACCTTATAGTCCGGAGCATCTTATAGTCCGGAGCACCTTATAGTCCGGAGCATCTTATAGTCCGGTGCATCTTATAGTCCGGAGCGTCTTATAGTCCGGAGCATCTTATAGTCCGGAGCATCTTATAGTCCGGAGCACCTTATAGTCCGGAGCATCTTATAGTCCGGAGCACCTTATAGTCCGGAGCATCTTATAGTCCGGAGCACCTTATAGTCCGGAGCATCTTATAGTCCGGTGCACCTTATAGTCCGGAGCATCTTATAGTCCGGAGCATCTTATAGTCCGGAGCACCTTATAGTCCGGAGCATCTTATAGTCCGGTGCACCTTATAGTCCGGAGCACCTTATAGTCCGGAGCATCTTATAGTCCGGAGCATCTTATAGTCCGGAGCACCTTATAGTCCGGAGCATCTTATAGTCCGGAGCATCTTATAGTCCGGAGCACCTTATAGTCCGGAGCATCTTATAGTCCGGTGCATCTTATAGTCCGGTGCACCTAATAGTCCGGAGCATCTTATAGTCCGGAGCATCTTATAGTCCGGAGCACCTTATATTCCGGAGCATCTTATAGTCCGGAGCACCTTATAGTCCGGAGCATCTTATAGTCCGGTGCACCTTATAGTCCGGAGCATCTTATAGTCCGGAGCATCTTATAGTCCGGAGCACCTTATAGTCCGGAGCATCTTATAGTCCGGTGCACCTTATAGTCCGGAGCACCTTATAGTCCGGAGCATCTTATAGTCCGGAGCATCTTATAGTCCGGAGCACCTTATAGTCCGGAGCATCTTATAGTCCGGAGCATCTTATAGTCCGGGGCACCTTATAGTCCGGAGCATCTTATAGTCCGGAGCACCTTATAGTCCGGAGCACCTTATAGTCCGGAGCATTTTATAGTCCGGAGCATCTTATAGTCCGGTGCATCTTATAGTCCGGAGCATCTTATAGTCCGGTGCATCTTATAGTCCGGTGCATCTTATAGTCCGGAGCATCTTATAGTCCGGTGCACCTTATAGTCCGGAGCATTTTATAGTCCGGAGCATCTTATAGTCCGGAGCATCTTATAGTCCGGAGCATCTTATAGTCCGGAGCACCTTATAGTCCGGAGCATCTTATAGTCCGGAGCACCTTATAGTCCAAAAAAAACGGTACTTGCATCTCTGAGTGGTTCCGAAGACAGGAGTATTCAGATCATGAGTGTAGCAATAACCCCTGTTACCCTGCCATTGCAGGGGGGCCCAGAGGCTTTGGGGGGCCCTCCTCCTCCCCAACCACAAGTGCTGCCAATTAGCAGAGAATCTTCCTTGTTTGCTTACAAATACTGCGTGCGTAATCTTTTCCTGCTTCCAGATGCTGCTTAACAGCAAAACACTCTTTGCTGCCATTCGCTGGCTGCCAATCATGTGACCCGCATGGGTTTCGGGGACCAAGGGGGCCCCATGCTACCATTTATGCAGGGGGCCCTGTTATGCCCCTGATCTGGACCGTGCATGTGCAAGCCTGGACTCATGTGTGTGCAGCAGGGATCCGCTCACCTTACTCGGGGACGTGGAAGGCTTTGAATCCCAATAGAGCTGTCTCTATACGGGAGTATCTCCTTCTCCATGGCTGAGTAACTCTTTTTTTTCACATCTACTTTAAGGCAAATTTGTCACAATTCTGAGGGCAGAATTCTCCATGAGGAGGATGGTGCATTGAAGTCTTCGTCACTGTTTATCACGATTGACTGGGAAGTCCCCACACAACCTATTGCCACCGAATTTAGTAAGTCAGGGTCGGTAGGGGAACATGTCAAAAGTTGTTTTTAAAAGACCTCGTAGGTTTTGAAAAAATTAGTTTTAAAGTTTTTTAAATCAAGTATACACGTTTCAGCAACTTCTGAAAATAAATAAATAAAAATAAAATGTATGAATACGTTTCTGTCCATTTATAGATTCTTGCTCAGGTTCCTGGTGACTTTTCACACAGCCCTGTTCCTCTTCGGTTCGATTACCTTGTGGCAGAACATCCACATACACACCGAGACCACACGGATAGTTCTGTATTTAAATTGCTCGAACCTCTGATTTTGGGTTAATGAACCTCGAACGCGAACTTCCGCAAAAGTTCACTTTCGTGCGAACCATGCGAACCGTAATAGACTTCAATAGGGAGGCGAACTCTGAAAAATACAAACACTGTTTCTGGCCACAAAAGTGATGGAAAAGATGTTTCAAGGGGTCTAACACCTGGAGGGGGACCGTGACTAGAAGAGGAATTTTTTTTTTCAAAAAGACCTTATAGTTTTTGAGAAAATTGATTTTAAAGTTTCAAAGGAAAAAGTTACATTTAATCATTTAATGCATAAATGACACTTCTTAGTGAAACAATTCCCGTCGACTTTAGCAGTTAATAGCGAAGGCCCCTTACATCCGAGCAACACCAAATCTGCAAGATATGTTAAAAAGATAATGGATAACAATATTAAAAAAAAAAGTATATATATATATATATATATATATATATATATATATATATAGCTGGACGCCCGGCGTTGCCCGGGTATGTATTTGGCTAGTGTTGGCTCTGGCTAGTGTTGTGAGCTTTACGGTCTTTGGCATCAATAATTTGCATTGAAATAAAATAAATCTGATTGGCTGTGGCTCCACCCCTTTTCTGAATCTGAACCCAAATCACCCAATGGCCAAGTGTACCAGGTACAGGTGATTAACAGTGCAAGAGGAAGTTTGTGAGCTTTGCGGTTTTTGGCATCCATAACCTGCATTAAAATGAAACAAAAAAGATTGTCTGTTTGGGGCTCCACCCCCTTTTATCAATTTAAACCCCAGTCGCCCAATGATGAACTGTACCAGTTTGAGGCTTGTGCCATTAACAGTGCAAGAATGGCAGCAATGAAATATTCCCCTGAAAAATCAATAGGTAATTTTTGATTTGCTTTCGTAGGCTCCACTCACTTTTCTGAATATCAATCCCAGTCACCCAGTAACCAACTGTGCAAAGTTTGAGAACCCTGCCATTACCAGTGTAAGAATTGCTGCAGTTTACATTTTCCCAGTAAAATTTGTATTTGTCTCCGCCCACTTATGACCCGTGTTGCCCGCTTATGTATTTGGCTGGTGTTGGCTGCGTCCACTTTTCTAACCCTAACACACAATTAATCAAGTACCAAGTTTGTGAGCTTTGCGGTGTTTGGCATCAATAATTTACATTGGAATGAAACAAATCTAATTGGCTGTTTTTGGCTCCACCCCTTTCTGAAATTGAACCCCAGTCACCCAATGACCAACTGTACCAGGTTTGAGGCTTGTGCCATTAACAGTGGAAGAATGGCAGCAATGTAAATATTCCCCTTGAAAATCAATAGGTGAATTATGATTGGCTTTTGTAGGCTCCTCCCACCTTTCTGAATATTAATCCCAATCACCCAGTGACCAACTGTGCAAAGTGTGAGAACCCTGCCATTATCAGTGTAAGAATGGCTGCTGTTTCCATTTCCCAGTGAAATTTGTATTTGTCTCCGCCCCCTTTTTGGTTATGGGAATACAAAGTATCCTATACTTTATTCCAGGTAATGTACTATGTGTGTGCCAAATTTCATTCAAATCCGTTCAGCCATTTTTGCGTGATCGAGTAACAAACATCCAAACATCCAAACTTTCCCATTTATTATATTAGTAGGATACAGTATATATATATATATATATATATATATATATATATATATATATATATATATATATATATATATATATATATATATATATATATATATATATATATATATATATATATATATATATATATTTTTATTTTTTTTTTTTTTTTTTATTTCAGAGTGTGGGAAATTTCTCTCCAAAAAATGACGCGGGGTCCCCGTCACGGACAGTTGCGGGGCTGCAAATGCGCCCTAGAACCGACCGTGAAGAAAATGCGATCGCAATCGTTTCTCTGCATCAATTACGATTCAGATCAATAGAATCTGGATTGGTTGTGTAGGGGCTACCTGTAACAACCTAGAGTTTCCCTTTCCCCCAGCTGTCATGGAACAGCCGGGAGGAACGTAGGCAAATTTGGAAGATTCACCGTCGATTTCTCCGATTTCTTGGTCAGATCTGTTGGTCATTGCAGCGAGCAGAACTGACATTCCTGGGGTGTTTTCTCTCTTTCCCTCCTTCCACCAAACACCAAGAGCCTGCTGCAGAGAGTCCCTGGCTTCAAGCTGTGCTGATGGCCCATCCATCAGGTATCGTTGATAAGCACGATGGCAGAAACAATTTAGTTGAGAAGTCAGACATTCTGGCTCCCTCCCAGCAGGGGAGCTGACACGTAGCTTGCTGCCACAAGCTTGAAAAGAAACGTCACCTAGGAGTGACCTGCTGTAAATCCCAGATGTAGATCATATTCCATAAACTGCTATATGTGTCATATTTTCTGTATTGCCAGGCTGGCAGGCCCTCCAAACTAACAGAGCATGCTTGGCCCTATCTGGCGCTGGTTCTGAGAACGTTTCAGAACATTCTGAGGTAAAGACTGCCAGTTAGGCAGTTCGAAAGTGCCCTGATGATACCACAGGGGTCCCACCCCTCATGTTTGGTATCAGGCTGCTGGGTAAATCGAGACACACCTGAAAATGTTAGTAAATCTGCCCTGACCTGTACAGTTCTGTGAGATAGAGCCCATATATGGTTAGATATGATTTCTGGTCCCCAGGACAAGGGGAGGGCTCATCTCATCTTCTAAGGGGGTGTGTGGCTCCCCGCCCTCACTCCCTCCTACTGGATCAGGGGCATAAGAATGGCAGAGGAGACAAACTCAGTGTCCTCCACCCTGAAACTTCTTGAACTCATCTGTGCCAGCTGGCATCCACCTGGTCTGAACTCTGAACTTTGATCTGAAACAAAGGATTTTACCAAGGACTTTATGATTCTTCCCACAAAAGGACATCTTTCCATGAAACTAAGTATTTTTTCTCCCTTTCTTTTATTTTTCATACTGGCTATTACTGTTTCAATAATTGTTGATTTTAATAATTGTCTGTATATATTAATTATTTATATTGCCCGTGAATAAAAGACTTTATCAAAGTCATTCACTGTTCCGCTACCCTGCTTCTCATACACAGAAACTGAACTCAGACTTCTGAAGAACTGTTGTTACTAGCCAGACATAATAAAGTGTGTTTAACCGTTTTTATTTTCAGGACTAGCCAGGAAATCCGCGACCGAACCGACCAGCAGCAGCCTGTTAGAGTGAACGACAAAGTTGTCACCGGATTCCGAGACACTGGAGCTGACATCACGTTAGTTCACTCACACCTTGTGCCAAAGGAGAGCATCAGCTCCAGCCGATCCCTTGCCCTTACTGGAGTAGAGGGCACCCTTTTACACATAGCCCATGCGAGAGTGAAGCTCGACTGGGGGGTGGGAGTCCAAGAAAGGGTTGTTGGGGTTGTGAAGGATCTCCCAGTCCGTGTGTTGCTGGGCACTGATTTGGGCAAGCTTGTGTCCTACTACGAACCTGCCACGACCGCCTTGTCGCTCACGGAAGGAGACGGACTCTCCATCCACCACCAGGTACTTTATACACTTGGGGGAGCCCCAGGGGGAGGTGGGTTGAATGTGCCCAGTTCAAGGGTACCCGGTTCAATAGTGCCTGCTTCAAAGGCACCTGAGTTTGATGTACAAACTGTCTGTTGTGATAAAGATGTAACTGTACCTGTGTTTAATGTACAAATGGTCTGTAATAAAAATGTGTCTATGCCTGTCACTGTCATTAATGCATGCAACGATGATTTGAGTTATGCCCGTCTGTGCCATTCTGAAGGTATACCTGTGCTAGCAGTACTGCGCAGCTGTACTGCTCAGAACCCGAGCTCAGAACAGGTGGAGGGGGTTCCGGCCTCCTCCCCCTCCTCTGACCGCAGGGATGAGACCTTTCAGCCGCTGGCCTCATGTGATATGAGCCAGTTGGCTGAAACTGACAGCGTATTCACAGCAGCACTACAAAGGGACCCAAGCCTGGAGGTGCTCAGGAAGCAAGCCTCCGAGTCCCTCGCAGACAGGGCCACTTTCAAGGTGTACTGGGAAGGCGGGAGACTGTACAGCAGGTCTGTACCGCCCCCTACAGGTAAATCACATGCAAATACCAAATGGCTTGTGGTCCCGGGTGCGTTCAGGGGACATGTGCTGAAATCCGCACATGCTAATCCTCTGACAGGGCACTTAGTCAGTCAGTAAGTCGGTCCACTGGCCCATACCAGTGGTGGTGGCAGATACCCTGAGATAGTGTGTAAGTTGTAATTATCGTACCTCACAGGCTCCCTTCTGATCGGGCTATTGCCCAGATTTCTGTCGGTTTCGGCACAAAGATCGGTACCAAAGCTTGCATGGTCTGTGTGCTGAAACAGATTGGAAGGCAATTTGCGGTCTGACCACTAGGGCTCCTGTGACAGTCCTCCCTACTGAGCTCTCTGTAACCACTTGTCCCCCATGCAGGCTGGTGTCATGAACAATACGGAAAGTCGTGCGTAATCGCCAATGATTTTCGTATGGTCCAGCACCATTACTGCCATTCTCATTTTAAACGGACAAGAAGTTCAATGTTTCTTCTTCTCTTCTTTTTCTCCCCCATCACCCACACTGAATGTGAGCAGACCCTAACCCACATCACAAGTAGCTCTTCACACCTAAGTGAGAGCAAATGGCCATCCCTTAGTGACCAGAGATTGTCTTCAAAGACAGTTAAAGATTTTCCCTCTCAAAACTTTGGACAGACAATAGACGAACTTCATTTATTAATCATTTAAGATGTGGTTATCACAGACAAATGACAAGTATATTTTCTGGTTCCTAAAAATCAGCCTAATAGTTCACCCAAGTTATAGAAGTCCTGCTGCTAGGGAAAGAGAGATATTTATCACTCGCAGACCACATGTGCTAATCTACTGATGTTTGGTGCCATTCGATAAAGCATCGTTGGCTGTTTCCAATTCTAGCCACAGATCCTCAGTAAGGCAATCCAGGGAGGAATCGCAAAGACTATTAATAAATGCTGCACTTTCTGCTGGTGACCTGGGGGGGGGGGGGGGGGCTCCCCTTGTGCTGACCAGGGGGTAAACACACCACTTTTTCACATAAGCCAGCCCCAAAACCCAGATGGTATATAAGTTTGGGCAGAAACGACCCCTCCCAGTCTCCAAATTTCCATCAACTAAAGATCTTCACCCACGTGCTCCAGGAGACCCGAGCACATGGACTTCCATCACATGCTTTGTTCCAAGGACTCTGATATCAATGCCTGCATTTGAACTGGACTTTATTTGCTTCTATTTCACACAGACTGCATTCAGCTAAGTACATTTTTCACTGGTATCCCTTTTTATTTTAAGCTTTGTGTGTATATGTTAATTATATAAATGTGCGTAATGCATTTCTGTTATTAAAACATTTAAAAATCGTTTTACGGTTATGACCTGAACATACGCAATCGTACTTACTCCTCCGAAAACGTTACCTTGTGTCCTATAGTATCTTGTTTCTACAACCTGTATGCTTGAATCGGGGGCAGATAGACAGATCTGGCGCCAATCCCTGCATACAGCTAAGGGTTAACTTACAGTGTTCTCAGTGTGTTAATATGGTTACAGTCCTGTGCTGACTCCCACATGTTAGCAAGCATTTGAATTGTGTGTGTGTGGTGAATCCTTTGGAGTCAGAACACTCCCCTCGGCTAGTCGGTTCATAGATTGCGAATCCACATATGGGCATCTATGCGCAAAGCGACAGCGAGACCGAGTCTCTGACTCTGAGCGATTGACCTAATCAAGGATCCGCCCTTGCAATTTTTGTCAGCTGGGATAGCCAGAATGCGGAGCCTCTTGTTCCCACTGTTATTCTTAAAGGGGCACTACAGTGAAAAACTGTAAATTGTAAAATATGTGCAAACCTATACAAAAAAGAAGTACATTTTTTTCCAGAGTAAAATGAGCCATAAATGACTTTTCTCCTATGTTGCTGTCACTTACAGTAGGTAGTAGAAATCTGACAGATGTGACAGGTTTTGGACTAGTCCATCTCTTCATAGGGGATTCTCAGCAAGGCATTTATACTTTAAAAATACAGGATCTTCTCACTCTGGGAACAGCCTATTCGCTCAGAAATGTCTTTCTGTGTCTTACCCTCTTGCTTGAGGGTGTCAATGATGGCCTTCTGGACAACAGTCAGGTCGGCAGTCTTACCCATGATTGCGGTTTTGAGTAATGAACCAGGCTGGGAGTTTTAAAAGCCTCAGGAATCTTTTGCAGGTGTTTAGAGTTAATTAGTTGATTCAGATGATTAGGTTAATAGCTCGTTTAGAGAACCATTTCGTGATATGCTAATTTTTTGAGATAGGAATTTTGGGTTTTCATGAGCTGTATGCCAAAATCATCAATATTATAACAATAAAAGGCTTGAACTACTTCAGTTGTGTGTAATGAATCCAAAATATATGAAAGTCTAAAGTTTATCAGTACATTACAGAAAATAATGACCTTTATCACAATATGCTAATTTTTTTAAAAAGATCCTGTACATTCCCGAAAAAGGATTTAAACAGTAATGCTGGCCGGCTTCCCTGCTCCCTACACAGTTTTTTGGCAGTTGGTCAGAGCAACTGCCATTCACTAAGTGCTTTTGAAAATAAATATATCCCTGAGAATCCCCTATAAAGAGATGGACTGGTCCAAAACATGTCACTTCTGTCAGATTTCTACTACCTACTGTAAGTGACAGCAACATAGGAGAAAAGTAATTTATGGCTCATTTTACTCCGGAAAAAATGTACTTTCTATTTGTATATATTTGCACATATTTTAAATTTTACAGTTTTTTGCTGTAGTGCCCCTTTAACATTCCCAGCAAATTTGTTTTTCTCTAGCTTTTAAGGGGACTTTGCTATTAACTGCTAAAGTCGGCGGGAGTTTAATTTTCCCACGGTCAGAACTCAGAAGGAGAATTTTCGATTTTCTCAAAAACTATAAGGTCTTTTTGAAAAATGTTTTTCCTCTTATACCCACTGTCCCCATTTACATACCCAACAAATTTGGTGGTTATAGCATGTAATGGGGCTTAGCTATTAACCGTTATAGCCGGCGCCATTCAAATCTATGGGAAAAATGCAAACACAAACTTTTTTGAAAAAAAATTTGCATTTCACGGCAAACGCGGACCACTGAGATTCGGGCGAACAAGTTCACCGGCGAAGCCTTCGGGCCATCTCTATAATGCTCTCATGCCTCACAAACAACCCAACACATCATCTGACATTTTCTCATGTCCAGCCACAAATGAATGTCCCACAATCCTGCCTGGTAGACTGACCTGATAGTTGGTATCAGACATGAAGGCTTCTCCCCAGCCTGGACCTTTCACTTTCAAAACAACACGCCCCGATGGATCCAAGATGTCGAAGCTGGCAGCAAAGCTTGTGACTTTCTTGTCTATGTAGCCGAGGAGGCCACTGGTGGAACTGGAGACCTCCAACTAGAAGAGATACATTGTTACAAAAGGCTGTTCTGCTCAGTCAGGTCATCAAAGCCAGTGCTGAGTAAACTGTTAGCAGGTCCTGAGGGCAGAGGCGTAACTACAAATCATGGAGCCCCCCAGCAACACTGGTGACCCTCACAGCCTGGGGGCCCATCTCACACCCCTCCCCCAGCAACACTGGTGACCCTCACAGCCTGGGGGCCCATCTCACACCCCTCCCCCAGCAACACTGGTGACCCTCCAAGCCTGGGGGCCCATCTCACACCCCTCCCCCAGCAACACTGGTGACCCTCCAAGCCTGGGGGCCCATCTCACACCCCTCCCCCAGCAACACTGGTGACCCTCACAGCCAGGGGGCCCATCTCGCAAGGGTCATACAACAAGTGTGTCCCTCATGAGCCTCACACCCATAACATGTGTAACCAGAAAATGAATCTAAAGGATAAACCCCTTTATCGGAGAAAGTGATGTAGTAGTTAGGGCCCCTTTACAGCTCTGGGACCCCTGCAGTTGCAGGATCTTCTCTCCAGCAGCCGTCCTGTCCTGCGCCGGTCCTTCATGATCCTCCGTTCTCCCACCGCCAGCTACTTTCATTACCATTGACTTGTAAGTTCCTGCGCCTTTGGGCCATGTCTAGCTTTCTTCGTCTTCCAGGCCAGTGATAGACAAGACAAGACAAATAACATTTATATTGCGCTTTTCTCCTTGCGGACTCAAAGCGCCAGAGCAGAGCAGCAGCCACTAGGGCGCGCTCTATTGGCAGTAGCAGTGTAAGGGAGACTTGCCAAAGGTCTCCTACTGAATTAGTGCTGGCTTACTGAACAGGCAGAGCCGAGATTTGAACCCTGGTCTCCTGTGTCAGAGGCAGAGCACTTAACCATTACACCATCAGCCAACTGCTTATACCATCAGCCAACTGATAGCCAGCTGTGCTAATAGCTGTGTTAATAGTGAAAGTAGCTGTCGTTGGGAGAACGGAGGATTGTGGAGGACCGGCGCAGGACAGGACGGCTGCTGGGGGCCAGGGGATTGTGGAGGACCGGTGTGGGACAGGACAGCTGCTGGGGGCCAGAGGATTGTGGAGGACTGGCGCAGGACAGGATGGCTGCTGGGGGCCGAAGGATTGTGGAGGACCGGCGCAGGACAGGACGGCTGCTGGGGGCTAGGGGATTGTGGAGGACCGGTGTGGGACAGGACAGCTGCTGGGGGCCAGAGGATTGTTTCAACATATTCAAGCAAGCCCTCAAAACCCACCTCTTTATGATGGCCTACCCACCTCCTACCACACAGTAACTCTCTAAGGAATATTTAACAGCCCCCCCCTAGTGTTTCCACCCTCCCTTTAGATTGTAAGCCTCTGGCAGGGTCCTCCACTCCCTAGTGTAATCTACATGATCGTGTGCTCCTTTCCTATGACAGCCCTGTACTTGTATTACTGGACCTACCTAACCAGCCCAAATCACATGATCATGTATCTTGTACCCTCTCCCTTCCCTAGTGTAATCTACATGATTGTGTGCTCCTTTCCTATGACTGCCTTGTACTTGTATTACTGGGCCTACCTAACCAGCCCAAATCACATGATCATGTATCTTGTACCCTCTCCCTTCCCTAGTGTAATCTACAGGATCATGTGCCCCTTTCCTATGACTGCCTCATACTTGTATTACTGGGTCTACCTAACCAGCCCATATTGCATGATCATGTATTTTGTACAATTTGTATGTATAACTTTGTTCTATGTGTATAACCCTATGTATGTCATCCTTGTATCATTGTATATATTTATTGTCCAGCACTGCGTAAGATGTTGGCGCTTAATAAATAAAATAAATAATATTAATAATAATAATAACACCATAACTGTGCCAGGAGCCGTTTTCATTGGCTGCTGACCGTGTGATCACAGTGAGCCAATCACAGTGATCAGGAAGTGCAAAAGTAAAACCAGAGCCATGGTCCGCAATCAGTTAAACAGACAATGAATAATGAGTTACCCTTAAATGCCATTATTCCTAGACTACTATGTCTCGTGCCTCATTCATCCCAGACGACTACACTGCATATTACAGTTGATCAATGTGATGCTCATTTTCTGAGTTGCTGCACAATTTGTTGCATTTTTTATTCAGCGTGAAAATGAGCCAATCACATGCAGCTGCTGGCAGTTTGGATCCGCCCTATTCCAGCAGAGTTTGTACAGCTTGGAAAATGACCATGTCCTCTGATAGATCATCATTACCTTCCAAGCCAGGAACCCCAGAGGACCAAAGCTCTAGTGTGACCAGTATTGGAGAGGACTACTTCTTGTCTGCATAACTCTATTCTTGTGGCCCGGCATCTCCTTACCCTGGTTCCCAGGTGAAGCACGCTTAGGGCTTGATTCACTAACTGGCACTAAGTGTTAGTGCCGGTGTGAAAAGCTGTTTTTTGTCCCTAGTGCGTGCAAAGCTACTTTGCGTGCAGCCCCGCTCACTGTGTGCGTAGCGTGGGTGCTCCTATATTAGTGCGCACCCGCTACCCCTTAAATGATAACGGCGCATCGGGTGCCCCTGAAACGGCACATTAGGGGCCACTTTGGGGGCACCCGATGCGCCATTATCGTCGCACCGGGTGCGACGTTTAAGGGGCAGTGGGTGCGACAGTATCGTCGCACCACGCACTTATATAGGTGCACCCACGCTGCGCACGCAGTGAGCGGGGCTGTATCCAATGTGTGGGCGCAAATCACCTAATGCCGTGGTTTGCGCACACTAAGTCTTAGGGCATCTAAACCGGCTTAGCGCCGGTTAGTGAATCAAGCCCATAGGGTACTGAGAGGTGGAAAACACTTTAGTTTGGCCAGTATTGGACTACTTCTTGTCTGTATAACTCTATTCTTGTGGCCCGGCATCTCCTTACCCTGGTTTCCCAGGTGAAGCACCCGTCGGGTACTGAGAGGTGGACAACACTTTAGTTTGGCCAGTATTGGACTACTTCTTGTCTGTATAACTCTATTCTTGTGGCCCGGCATCTCCTTACCCTGGTTTCCCAGGTGAAGCACCCGTCGGGTACTGAGAGGTGGACAACACTTTGCCCTTGGGCGTTGAAAATGCCTACATCCATCCGGGGGCCACAACAGCTCCTCTCGTCTCTGGCCTGGTAGATGAGACTTCCGATGGGGGTCAGCACATCATAGGTGGAGCCATCGAATGCGAAGCTGCTGTCTGCAATGACAAAACCATCACATGTCAGAACATCTGGCTGGAGAAGACCATGGAGATGTGGCAGAGCATTGTCCCTGCGTGATGCTGCTATCATTGTATACTCACATAGTATCTGCCAACAGGGGGGAGCCACCAACATCTATGAGTGAGAGGATCCGCCGCATAGGGAGGCTGCCATATTTATTTCCTGTTAAACAATACCAGTTACCTGGCAGTCCTGCTGATCTATGTGGCTGCACTAGTGTCTGAATCACACACCTGAAACAAGCATGCAGTTAATCCAGTCACACTTCAGTCAGAGCACCTGATCTGCTGCATGCTTGTTCAGGGGCTATGGCTAAATGTATCATAGGCAGAGGATCAGCAGGACAGCCAGGCAATCTGCATTGTGTTATAAGAAATAAGTATGTCAGCCTCCATTGTCAAAAACCTGAGCGGTTCTTGCCTTTTTCATGATTGCTAACTCAGTAAAGGACCAGCCCTTAAAGCGTTGCTATCATATAAATCCGGCATAGTGGGGTCTGAACCCTCTATAACAGTAATTATAGATTGACGGTATACCTTGAAATGAATCGGAGCACTCAGTATATGATTTTATATTGAGAATTGTATTTGCTTATCATACAGCATATATACAAAATATGAACAGTTCCAAGTAGTGTTTCCTATTTACAGTATTCCATCTCATCAAGGCTTTATAGCCAAGCGATCAGCAATCTTCTAAGTACATTCAAAAAAGAATATAACAGTTGTGTTATGTAGTAAGATCAAAAGTAGTCTCATCTGTATCAATAGCTGTGTATCTAGTAGCTGTGTATCTAGTAGCTGTGTATATAATAACTGTGTATATAGTAGCTGTGTATATAATAGCTGTGTATATAATAGCTGTGTATATAATAGCTGTGTATCTAGTAGCTGTGTATATAATAGCTGTGTATATAATAGCTGTGTATATAGTAGCTGTGTATCTAGTAGCTGTGTATCTAGTAGCTGTGTATATAATAGCTGTGTATCTAGTAGCTGTGTATATAATAGCTGTGTATCTAATAGCTGTGTATCTAGTAGCTGTGTATCTAGTAGCTGTGTATATAATAGCTGTGTATCTAGTAGCTGTGTATATAATAGCTGTGTATATAATAGCTGTGTATATAATAGCTGTGTATCTAGTAGCTGTGTATATAATAGCTGTGTATATAGTAGCTGTGTATCTAGTAGCTGTGTATCTAGTAGCTGTGTATATAATAGCTGTGTATCTAGTAGCTGTGTATATAATAGCTGTGTATCTAATAGCTGTGTATCTAGTAGCTGTGTATCTAGTAGCTGTGTATCTAGTAGCTGTGTATATAATAGCTGTGTATCTAGTAGCTGTGTATATAATAGCTGTGTATATAATAGCTGTGTATGTAATAGCTGTGTATGTAATAGCTGTGTATATAATAGCTGTGTATATAATAGCTGTGTATATAATAGCTGTGTATGTAATAGCTGTGTATATAATAGCTGTGTATATAATAGCTGTGTATATAATAGCTGTGTATATAATAGCTGTGTATCAGTAGCTGTGTATATAATAGCTGTGTATCTAGTAGCTGTGTATATAATAACTGTGTATCTAGTAGCTGTGTATATAATAGCTGTGTATATAATAGCTGTGTATATAATAGCTGTGTATCTAGTAGCTGTGTATATAATAGCTGTGTATATAGTAGCTGTGTATCTAGTAGCTGTGTATCTAGTAGCTGTGTATATAATAGCTGTGTATCTAGTAGCTGTGTATATAATAGCTGTGTATCTAATAGCTGTGTATCTAGTAGCTGTGTATCTAGTAGCTGTGTATCTAGTAGCTGTGTATATAATAGCTGTGTATCTAGTAGCTGTGTATATAATAGCTGTGTATATAATAGCTGTGTATATAATAGCTGTGTATGTAATAGCTGTGTATATAATAGCTGTGTATATAATAGCTGTGTATATAATAGCTGTGTATATAATAGCTGTGTATATAATAGCTGTGTATCAGTAGCTGTGTATATAATAGCTGTGTATCTAGTAGCTGTGTATATAATAGCTGTGTATATAATAGCTGTGTATCTAATAGCTGTGTATATAATAGCTGTGTATATAATAGCTGTGTATATAATAGCTGTGTATATAGTAGCTGTGTAATACTTGTAGTAATCTTCTTAAAGAAATAGCATAAAAATGGCTTCTAAAAAAAACTTCTTGCTAACATCTTAACAAAACTTAATGCTGAAAAATTAATAAAGTAAATCACCAGAATATTAAGCATATTACCCCTTCTCTGTCATCTCTTCAGCATCTAGAACCACTTGTGGGAAGGTAGCTTCTGCCTCATGTGTCTTCTCAGGAGATTGTTGGGCTTCTGCAAACTATGAGCTTTCAGCTCCTACTTTTATAGGGATAGGAAGCAATATGGCTGCCTAATCTGGAATGTCCCTAATTCCCAGGTTCTGATTGGCTAAAGCTTTGTGTGTCAACTCGTTATCTTTGATATTTAAAATACCCATAACACTTTTTTGTTTTGAATACCTTCTGATTAGGTCATTTCTGACACAGTTAATTAAAAATGGACGTCAACAGCCATCTTATCTGCTGGTTGACTTTCCCCCCCCAGACATTAAGACTAAACAATGTCATTCATGACGCATTTCTGATAATATCCCCTTCTGCTAATTCGTTTTTGGAATGTGTCAGTACTTCTCCAGGTCAGGTTGACACTATAACACTGTACACAGACCTGTAAGAGTCTTCAGCAATTTAAGGCTTATTGAAACATACAGGCCTTCTAATATACTTATTTAAATATAAAGCTTATTATATAATTCTTCTTAAAACAATTAATCATTTAATAAATTATTGCCTATTACAGCTTAATAATATAAAATCATGTTCTATATATTTGCCTTTCTTATGAATAAATATCATAACTTTAACCGCAAGATGTCACTCTCTCATCATAAATAACAAGCAGTATTAACAATATTAATTATACGACTATGAAACCGCCAGGTGGCGTACTTTTTACATCTTTAACTAATTGGGAAAACACCTTATATTGTTTTATTATTTTTTCATGACGCCTGTTCCCAAAACATGTGTCATCAGCTTTCAGTGTTCAGGTAACTGAGACAGCCTTGTACCCAGAACACGTCAACAATTCTCCCGAACCAAAACAATCCTACGAGAATGTCTTACTGTCTCAAATCATCACTAGCTTTTAAATGTATTTCCAAGTATTACATTATATTATATAGGGTTTAACAATAACAATTTCTTTCTTTAGAAAAACTGTATTGATTATTAATATTTAGATTAATAATATTTATGTGTAATAATTGAACAAATGTGTATACAAAATTGCTACAGTAATGTGACTTTGACATTTCTCCCAGTCTTTACGCAGAAGCATCTTTCAAATGTCAAGGCCACACACTAACATAAACAAGAATGTTCTGGCTTTTTGTAACTAGAATAATCCAATTATGGGTTTCACTGCTTGGAATATGCTGAGATGTCACAGAGCAATATTTTAAAAAAGTACTCTAACGTCACAGTTTACAATGAAATTTTGCATAGAACATTAAAACTTAAAACCTATCCATATGACAACTTTTCCTGCATAAATAAAACCACTAGAATTCTGACACCATATCCCTCTAGCTTCAGGTATCCTTTAAGCTGAGACAAGTTCACCATGAAAACTTCACCATTCATAAAGTGTAAAAATAAAAGTAATTTTTTACTGTACAAGGTATCCAGCATGTCATAAACCTACACATACTGTATATATGTATAGGCCTCCCTAATTCCCATGAAAATAGCCTTACACTGAAATAGGAACATAAGACAATGACTGATTAAAATGGGAGCTTAATTGTCGTGAGCTCCTCTGAGGACAGTCAGTGACATGACTGTGTACTCTATAAAGTGCTGCAGAAGATGTCAGTGCTATATAAATACATAATAATAATAATATGGTAGGACATTAGACTATGACTGTGGGAGGATTAGATTGTGAGCTCCTCTGAGGACAGTCAGTGACATGACTATGTACTCTGTAATGTGCTGCAGAAGATGTCAGTGCTATATAAATACATAATAATAATATGGTAGGACATTAGTAGACTATGACTATGGTAGGATTAGAGTGTGAGCTCCTCTGAGGACAGTCAGTGACATGACTATGTACTCTATAAAGTGCTGCAGAAGATGTCAGTGCTATATAAATACAAAATAATAATAATAATATGGAAGGATATTAGACTATGACTATGGGAGGATTAGATTGTGAGCTCCTCTGAGGACAGTCAGTGACATGACTATGTACTCTGTAATGTGCTGCAGAAGATGTCAGTGCTATATAAAAACATAATAATAATATGGTAGGACATTAGACTATGACTATGGTAGGATTAGATTGTGAGCTCCTCTGAGGACAGTCAGTGACATGACTATGTACTCTGTAATGTGCTGCAGAAGATGTCAGTGCAATATAACTACATAATAATAATAATGCGGTAGAACATTAGACTATGACTATGGTAGGATTAGAGTGTGAGCTCCTCTGAGGACAGTCAGTGACATGACTATGTACTCTGTAAAGTGCTGCAGCGGATGTCAGTGCTACATAAATACAAATTAATAATATGGTAGGACATTAGACTATGACTATGGGAGGATTAGATCGTGAGCTCCTCTGAGGACAGTCAGTGACATGACTATGTACTCTGTAATGTGCTGCAGAAGATGTCAGTGCTATATAAATACATAATAATAATGTGGTAGGACATTACACTATGACTATGGTAGGATTAGATTGTGAGCTCCTCTGAGGACAGTCAGTGACATGACTATGTACTCTGTAAAGTGCTGCAGAAGATGTCAGTGCTATATAAGTACATAATAATAATATGGAAGGATATTAGACTATGACTATGGGAGGATTAGATTGTGAGCTCCTCTGAGGACAGTCAGTGACATGACTATGTACTCTGTATAGTGCTGAAGGAGATGCCACTGCTATATAAATCCTTCTAATATTATAAATGGGAAAGTTCGGATGTTTGGATGTTTGGATGTTTGTTACTCGATCACGCAAAAATGGCTGAACGGATTTGAATGAAATTTTGGCACACACATAGTACATAACCTGGAATAACATATAGAATAATTTTTATTCCCATAACCAAAAAGGGGGCGGAGACACATACAAATTTCACTAAAAAATGTAAACAGCAGCCATTCTTACACTGTTAATTGCAGGGTTCTCAAACTTTGCCCAGATGGTCACTGGGTGACTGAGATTAATATTCAAAAAAGTGGGTGGAGCCCTAGTGGTCAGACTGCAAATTGCATTCCAATCAGTTTCAGCACACAGACCATGCAAGCTGTGGGCGTGATCTTTGCGCAGAAACCGACGCAAATTTGGGCAGCAGCCCGACCAGAAGGGAGCCTGTGAGGTACAGTAATTACAACTTACACACTATTTCAGGGTATCTGCCACCACCACTGGTATGGGCCAGTGGACCCGACTTACTGACTGACTGAGTGCCCTGTCAGAGGATTATCATGTGCGGATTTCAGCACATGTCCCCTGAACGCACCCGGGACCACAAGCCATTTGGTATTTGCATGTGATTTACCTGTAGGGGGCGGTACAGACCTGCTGTACAGTCTCCCGCCTTCCCAGTACACCTTGAAAGTGGCCCTGTCTGCGAGGGACTCGGAGGCTTGCTTCCTGAGCACCTCCAGGCTTAGGTCCCTTTGTAGTGCTGCTGTAAGTACGCTGTCAGTTTCAGCCAACTTGCTCATGTCACACGAGGCCAGCGGCTGAGAGGTCTCATCCCTGCGGTCAGAGGAGGGGGAGGAGGCCGGAACCCCCTCCACCTGTTCTGAGCTCGGGTTCTGAGCAGTACAGCTGCACAGTACTGCTAGCACAGGTATACCTTCAGAATGGCACAGACGGGCATAACTCAAATCATCGTTGCATGCATTAATGACAGTGACAGGCATAGACACATTTTCATTACAGACCATTTGTACATTAAACACAGGTACAGTTACATCTTTATCACAACAGACAGTTTGTACATCAAACTCAGGTACAGGTACATCAAAGCAGGCACTATTGAACCGGGTACCCTTGAACTGGGCACATTCAACCCACCTCCCCCTGGGGCTCCCCCAAGTGTATAAAGTACCTGGTAGTGGGTGGAGAGTCCGTCTCCTTCCGTGAGCGACAAGGCGGTCGTGGCAGGTTCGTAGTAGGACACAAGCTTGCCCAAATCAGTCCCCAGCAACACACGGACTGGGAGATCCTTCACAACCCCAACAACCCTTTCTTGGACTCCCACCCCCCAGTCGAGCTTCACTCTCGCATGGGCTATGTGTAAAAGGGTGCCCTCTACTCCAGTAAGGGCAAGGGATCGGCTGGAGCTGATGCTCTCCTTTGGCACAAGGTGTGACTGAACTAACGTGATGTCAGCTCCAGTGTCTCGGAATCCGGTGACAACTTTGTCGTTCACTCTAACAGGCTGCTGCTGGTCGGTTCGGTCGCGGATTTCCTTTCCGCGGGCAAACAGAACAAAATCTGATGATCCAGGCTGTGGTTCGCTGGCAGGTTGCCTCTACTGTGGGTGAGGTACAGGGGATACAGGTGCTGCAGATGCTGGTGGTGTCTGTCTCCTCTCCGGACAGTCGAATTTCATGTGTCCGGGCTGGCGGCAGTAGTGACAGGTGACCTCTCCAGGGACTGCAGGCCTGGGTGCAGCAGCTGCACTGGGTGGCCTCTGTGGCTGACGGTTCACAGGGACAGGGGAGTCTGCCGGGGTATTGGGCTGACCTCCTCTCCAGCTGGATGGGACAGTTCTGCGTGTATCAGACACCCAGGTAGTTGCAAAAGTTTCAGCAAGGTCTGCAGCGACAGTTGCTGATGCAGGCTTGCGCTCCAGCACAAACTGTCGTACATCAGCAGGGCAAATGTTCAGAAATTGTTCTAGGACTATCAAGTCCTCCAGTACATCATAAGACCCTTTGGTGAGGCCTAGTGTCCACTGGCGGAGTGTGGTGCGCAAGCTGCTGACCACATCTCGATAAGAATCAGAAGACATTTTCTGCCAGGCCCTGAACTTTTTGCGATAGGCTTCTGGCGTCAACTGGTATTTGGTAATGATAGCGTCTTTTATAGCGGCGTAATCATTATCTTTCTCCGCAGGTAACTCTGCGAAAGCATCAAGCGCTTTGTAGCGCAGCAAAGGTGTCAGATGTCTGGCCCACTGGTCTTGGGACAGACGATACTGACGACATGCTTTCTCAAAAGATCGCAAAAACAAGTCAATGTCTGTGTCTTTCTCAATATTAGCAAATTTAAATTTTGCACTTACGGGTGGTGCAGCTCCTTCAGCAGGGAGGCTGGGCGGAGAACTCTGGCTGGCCTGGTGAACTTTTGCCAGGTTCAGCTCATGCTGTCGGAGCTCCCGCTCTGTAGCCGCCGCTCGCCGCTCCTCTCGTGCTTCTGCAGCCATGCGTTCAGCAGATTGGCACTCCTCACGCATGTACTGCAGGTACTTGTCAGTCTCCATCAGCTTTCGTAATGCCTGCTGCATTACCGGGTCAGCACCCATGGACAGTCCAGTACTGGCCGGTTCCGGGCAAGTACTTTTAGGAACTCTGAGATTGGGGTTCACACTGAAAGTCTCCTGCGTAACATTTGCCGCATTTCCCGCAGGTTGCTCAACCTCTGTACACCTAGGATCTTCAGCCTCTGGTTCCCCTTGACTTGAGTCAGATAGGTCGGCGTCTACCTCAGCAGACACATCCAGCTCCCACGGTTGCTGGGTATCCCATTGAAACAAGTCCGTTACCAGGTCCTGGTGTTTCGTGCAGCCGACATCAATGTCTCTCGCTTGGCAAAGAGTTTGCAGGTCCGCCAGGCACATGTTCTTGTAGTTCCCGGACATTCCCATGCCAAATACAATAAAACTTTTGGGGAGGGGTACTGGCTACACAGTCTCTCTGTATATATTAACAAATATATTGCATTCCAGCTACACCAACAAATTAGTTTGTTTCTTGATAGTGCTAGCGCTATCTTAGATACTTATAGCACAACACAGATCCCAACCACTGCCAAACACTGTCACAGGAGCCCTAATTTGTGGTCAGACCGCAAATTGCCTTGCAACCGGTTTCAGCACACAGACCATGCAAGCTGTGGGCATGATCTTTGTGCCGGAACAGACGGAAATTTGGGCAGCAGCCCGACCAGAAGGGAGCCTGTGAGCTACGATAATTACAACTTACACACTATTTCAGGGTATCTGCCACCACCACTGGTATGGGCCAGAGGACCCGACTGACTGATTGACTAGTCCTGCAAATAAAAATGGTTAAAACACGCTGTATTCTGTCTAGCTAACAACAATACAATAGTAGCGTCTCTCCAGAAGTCTGGTTCAGTTTGTGCGGCTGAGAAGCAGGGTAGCGGAACAGTGAATGACTTTGATAAAGTCTTTCATTCACGGGCAATATAAATAATTAATATATACAGACAATTATTAAAATCAACAATTATTGAAACAGTAATAGCCAGTATGAAAAATAAAAGAAAGGGAGAAAAATACTTAGTTTCATGGAAAGATGTCCTTTTGTGGGAAGAATCATAAAGTCCTTGGTAAAATCCTTTGTTTCAGTTCAATTTAAAATCCAAGCAAAATGGTTTGAAGTTCCGCAAAGTTCTTTGTTTCACAGCAAAATTCAAAGCTCAGCAAGATGGCCGCCAACCATGTGTCCTCTGGCTGGCAGCAGACCGCTCTCATACAGATGGAATTTGGAGGACTGAGGGAAGAGCCCCTCGCAGATACTTTTGATGAAGCTGGTTTGGGGGTGTGGCAATGCCGGCCGCTCTGAATTACCAACCAATGACAGTTAATTTCCTCTGAGAGATTTTAGGTTTTAAACTTACAAACTGCTGTAACGCACAAACGATACACGTCATATTCAGGTGGATAACAGATTCATACTTGTCGGAAAATACAGATTAACCACTTGAGGACCCACCCTTTACCCCCCCTTAAGGACCAGCGCTGTTGTAGCTGATCTGTGCTGGGTGGGCTCTGCAGCCCCCAGCACAGATCAGCGTGCAGGCAGAGCGACCAGATCGCCCCCCTTTTTTCCCCACTAGGGGGATGATGTGCTGGGGGGGTCTGATCGCTCCTGCCTGCCGGGTGTTGCGGGGGGGGGGGGCACCTCAAAGCCCCCCTCTGCGGCGAAATCCTCCCCCTCCCTCTCCTACCTGGCCCCCCCTGGAGATCCGGACTGCACAGGACGCTATCCGTCCTGTGCAGCCAGTGACGGGACATCCCCTGTCACATGGCGGCGATCCCCGGCCGCTGATTGGCCGGGGATCGCTGATCTGCCTTACGGCGCTGCTGCGCAGCAGCGCCGTACAAATGTAAACAAAGCGGATTATTTCCGCTTGTGTTTACATTTAGCCTGCGAGCCGCCATCGGCGGCCCGCAGGCTATTCACGGAGCCCCCCGCCGTGAATTGACAGGAAGCAGCCGCTCGCACGAGCGGCTGCTTCCTGATTAATCAGCCTGCAGCTGGCGACGCAATACTGCGTCGCTGGTCCTGCAGCTGCCACTTTGCCGACGCGCGTTATGAGTGCGCGGTCGGCAAGTGGTTAATATGACATCAGACATGGCTAGTGCAGCGGACCCCGTTCTTGAGAAGGGTCATACCTCAATAACCGGACGGGCTATCGCGATGAATTTCATATCATCACGATGGCCAGATTTTACCGAATAAGACTATATGTATTTTATAGCTGTGCGATGTACAGTCGCCATATAATAAACAAGAAACCATACATCACATAACTTCAGGTCTGCCCTGGTCGGTGCCGGACAGTCTGGCTTCCTCAGGGCCCCCATGGGGAGCCAGCTTGCTGGCCCTTTTCATGGAGCCATCTGCTGTAGGGGGAATGAGCTGGTCCCTGCAGGGAATGTGGCCACGTGTGACATTCCTGAAGGTGGGGGAGGTATTCCTGAGGGGAATGCTTTGCTCACATGGGAACAGATCTCTGGTTTTAAAAAACACAAAGAAGTCGTTTTCTGATCGCATGCATGACTGCACAGATCCGACAGGGAGCGATCAGGAAATCAACTGTGAATTCTCCAGATTCACCTGCGTTTCTCACGGCTGTTCCGTGACAGAGCTTACAATAGCCAATCAAAATACACCTATTGATTTTCAAGGAGAAAATATATAATTGCTGCCATTCTTGCACTGTTAATGGTACAAGCCCCAAACCTGGTACAGTTGGTCATTGGGTGACTTCACATTCAGAAAAAGGGGTGGAGCCACAAACATCCAATCAGATTTGTTTCATTTCAATTAAAATGATTGATGCCAAAGACCGCAAAGCTCACACACTTGGTCATTGAGTAATTAAGTCATTGTGTCTTAGGGTTAGAAAAAGTGGGCGCAGCCAACACCAGTCAAATACATACCCGGGAAATGCCAGGTCATCCGTGGGCGGAGACAAATACAAATTTCACTGAGAAAATGTAAACTGCAGCCATTCTTATACTGTTAATTGCAGGGTTCTGAAACTTTGCACAGTTGGGTGACTAGGATTAAAATTCATAAAAGAGGGTGGAGCCTACAAAAGCCAATCCAAATTAATGTATTGCTTTTCAAGGGGAATATTCAATTGCTGCCATTCTTGTACTGTTAAGGACACAAGCCTCAAACCTGGTACAGTTGGTCATTGGGTGACTGGGGTTCAAATTCAGTAAAGACTGCAAAGGTTTACAAACTAGGTCATTGATTAATTGTGTGTTAGGATTAGAAAAGTGGGCGGAGCCAAAAGCAGCCAAATACATACCCAGGTAATGCTGGGCCATCAGCTAGTACATAATAACGCTAGACACTTTGACAATTCCCACTCTGCTGTTGAGTAGCCTGAACTCAGTCCAGTATTTACATATTTGGGTCAGCTTCGAACTTTAGGTCAGAATACGAGAACGTCACACACCCAATGCAATCACACGGTAGCAAGGCACAATCCCAGCATACAATCAGGCACTGAGCTTGTAACACACTTACACTGCAGTCTCTCTCTAGGAGATGCAAGCTCTGCTAGTACATCAGAAGTCAGGCCTATTAAATTAAGATTTAATATTCCAAAAAGTGGAACAGTGCAGAAAGAAATATGTACAAGATATTTACAAAAAGCACAGTAAAAACTACGAAGTCACTCAACAAGGCAGTTTGCTTATAATTAAAATAAAACGGGGATCAAACGTTACCAGCATACAGGTCAGAGTGTTGTTTGTGGGAGAACGCAGCAGCTGTTGGACCAGGGTAGTCCTAGATTCTTGCTATCGCCTGGCGAACTACAAGTTCTGAATCTTCCACTCTGATTTTTTTTAGGAAGAAGCGTAACCTGAGGCTACAAATCCAGAAATAATCTAATTTCCTTGGATAGTGACATTACCGTTTACAGAGACCTCTTGTAATATCCCAGCTTGCTGTCATATGTAAATTTCAAAGGTTCCTGTTCCACCCTAAACCTCCCAGACTCTAGCCAGCGCAATTGTATATTTGGAACAACAGGTGGCTGTATACATGTATACAGAGTTCAAAGCGATTCAGACACCCTCCAAGCACATCCGACTATTCCTGACAAATGGCTGGGTAATTGTCTAATCAAGTGTTTCCTTGCTTGAGGCTGACTAAATATCACCACACTTGCATTTGCATTTTTTTCTTTTAAAGCAGTAGGATCAGCCATACTATGCCAGGGAAAAACACATATATAAGTAGATAAATACTTGATCTACTTACATAACACATGTATTGTACTGTCCATGTTTTGATTTAACTGAATGTTATATAGTAAATGACGAGAATTCTGTTCCTGGTGGGGGCCATGTCTTTTGCCCACAGTTTAGGTTAAAACCTGATGTCATTTCTGCCCTTTACTTTTTTCTTTTCTCCTCCAGTCGCTGAGTCACCCCAGCCTTGCTTGTAAACACAAGTGAGCAGGGGATCGTGTTTCAGATAAGCAGCTGGCAGGGAAATAAAGGGAAGAGGAGGGATATATTATAGATAAAAGAATCCTCAGCATGGAACTGTTTGGCACTGACTACTAAAGGGCCAGTGCTCCTTAAAGAGAAACTTGAAGAATTGAACTTTATCCCAATCAGTAGCTGATACCCCCTTTTACATGAGAAATCTATTCCTTTTCACAAACAGACCATCAGGGGGTGCTGTATGACTGATATTGTGGTGAAACCCCTCCCACAAGAAACTCTGAGGACCATAGTACTCCTGGCAGTTTCCTGTCTGTGAACCTTGTTGCATTGTGGGAAATAGCTATTTACAGCTGTTTCCAACTGCCAAAAAAGCATGCAGCAGCTACATCACCTGCCAACAGTAAAAATGTCACCATGTAATAAATATCAGAATGTAAATCAGGGATTTAAAAGATTTTACAATGGGCAAACACTGACTAAATCATTTATACATAATTATTGTAAAAATGAAGCACTTTTTTATTACATTATTTTCACTGGAGTTCCTCTTTAAGCATGTGATAACTCCAAACCATAACAGCAGAAAAAAGTTTTGAATGCAGGATTAGCATGTTTATCACTTACTACACTCAGACCAGTTGCTGTTGAAATGTGATTTCTATGGTGATAATACCGCTTTAAGTGTGAATGAGGCCTTACTGTTAGAACAATGAGTATGAAGGTGATACGGATGAATGGAGGAAGGAAGTGACAGCGAGAAATAATGAATGGTTTGATGTAAATTAGCGAATAATAAAAATAATATTTAAAGGACACCTGAAGTGAGAGGTATATGGAGGCTGCCATATTTATTTCCTTTTAAGCAATACCAGTTGCCTGGCTGTCCTGCTGATCCTCTGCCTCTAACCCTTTCATCCATAGCCCCTGAACAAGCATGCAGCAGATCAGGTGTTTCTGACATTATTGTCAGATCTGACAAGATTAGCTGCATGCTTGTTTCTGGTGTGATACAGACACTACTGCGGCCAAATAGATCAGCAGGGCTGCCCGTGAACTGGTATTGTTTAACAAGAAATAAATATGGCAGCCTCCATATCCCTCTCACTTTAGTTTTACTTTAAGTTTTATCAAAAATCATCTGAACTACTTACTGGTCTGCTTCACCCGGATCCCGGCCACCTGTGAGAGAGATAGAGAGAAAACGCAGGTTACATCACAACCTCCACAACCCACCAACGTACCTGTGCATGGTCCGGCTATGACCCCGCGGAACGGACGGCCCGCAGTGTTACTGGAACACCCAGCAAGGATGGATTCATTAGAACCCTGCTGCAAGTATATGTGGGTGCGGCACAAGGCGTTTTACAATTTAATTGTAAATTAGAAGTGAATGATATTTACGATATTCCAGATAACCTATGGACAGTAAGGTGGAGGAATACCGCTAAGTGCTCTATCAACACCTCATTAACCACTTAAGCCTATCTGGATGAATATGTTCGTCCAGATAGCCTGTGCAGTTGCTACTTCCTGAGGCGCGCGGTCGAGCGCGCTCCCGCCGCCAGCCGTTAGCCCCCCAATCAATGAAGGGGAATATAGTTCCCATTCATCGATCTAAGTGCCCCGCAAAAAAACTGACAACCTCTTATCAGAGGCCGCGGTCCTTCTGAGTAAAAAAAAGTTTCTTGTCCTTATACTAGTTCCTGGAAGCGAGATTGTTCGCTTCCAGGACATTTTGACTGTGGCCATCTTGTGGCCAAATAGTAAAACTACACCCACATAAATGTTTTTAAATAAATAAATACATTATATTACATTTAAAATTAGCTGTTTACCTCCCACACCAAAAATTACCCAAAGAAAAATTTTACTTTAAAAAAAAAAAAAAAAAAAACTACATAAATAGCTACCTAAGGGTCTGAAATTTTTAAACATGCATGTCAAGAGAGTGGGCTTGATTCACAAAGCAGTGCTAACTGTTAGCACGCCTGTGAAAAGCCCCATTAGCATGTCTAAAAGAGGTTTTTGCGCGCTAATTTGTGCGCAAAACGCATCACGCGTAAAGTTATGCGCTCAAAGTTTTGCGCGCGCACAGCACAGAGCGCAGGGCGCTCCGCGCGGAGTGCCCATTAAAGCCTATGGGACTTAGTGCTGCGCATAGGACTTTGCCTTAGCGCGCGATCTGATTGAGAAAACCGGTGCTAACCTACTTAGTACCCTGGTTAGCTGCATGCTAAAGACTTTAGACGTGCTAAGTAGGTTAGCACCGCATAGTGAATCAAGCCTAGTGTGTTAATATAATTTTTTAAATTATAGGTTTGTAATAGTGATGGATGTAAACTGAAAAAAATGCACCTTTATTTCCAAATAAAATATCGGCACCATACATTGTGATAGGGACATCATTTAAATAGTATAATAACCAGAACAAATGGGCAAATAAAATACACAAGTTTTAATTACAGTAGCATGTATTAATTTAAAACTATAATGGCCAAAAACTGAGAAAAAATTCCATTTATTTCTTAATCTTCCTGTTAAAATGGATTTAGAATAAAATAATTGATAGCAAAATGTACCACCAAAAGAAAGCCTAAATGGTGGCAGAAAAAAACAAGATATGGATCGTTTCATTGTGATAAGTAGAGTTGGGCCGAACGGTTCGCCGGCGAACGTGGTTCGCGCGAACGTAGGTGGTTCGCGTGCGGGTACCGCACGCGAACCTTTTGCGGAAAAAGTTCGGTTCGCCCCATAATGCACTGAGGGTCAACTTTGACCCTCTACATCACAGTCAGCAGGCCCAGTGTAGCCAATTAGGCTACACTAGCCCCTGGAGCCTGGGAGGTCCCTTATATAAGGCAGGCAGCGGCGGCCATTACGGCCACTCGTGTGCCTGCATTAGTGAGAGTAGGGCGAGCTGCTGCAGTCTCTCATATAGGGAAAGATTAGTTAGGCTTAACTTCTTCCTGGCTGCATACCTGTTCTGTTCAGTGAGCCCTCAGCCCACTGCATACCTGTACTGTGATCCTGCCACTCCATACCTGTTCAGTGATCCTGCCACTGCATACCTGTTCTGTTCAGTGAGCCCTCAGCCCACTGCATACCTGTACTGTGATCCTGCCACTCCATACCTGTTCAGTGATCCTGCCACTGCATACCTGTTCTGTTCAGTGAGCCCTCAGCCCACTGCATACCTGTACTGTGATCCTGCCACTGCATACCTGTTCAGTGATCCTGCCACTGCATACCTGTTCTGTTCAGTGAGCCCTCAGCCCACTGCATACCTGTACTGTGATCCTGCCACTCCATACCTGTTCAGTGATCCTGCCACTGCATACCTGTTCAGTGATCCTGCCACTGCATACCTGTTCTGTGAACCCGCCACTGTATACCTGTTCTGTTCAGTGGACCCGCCACTGTATACCTGTTCTGTGAACCCGCCACTGTATACCTGTTCTGTTCAGTGGACCCGCCACTGTATACCTGTTCTGTTCAGTGGACCCGCCACTGTATACCTGTTCTGTTCAGTGGACCCGCCACTGTATACCTGTTCTGTTCAGTGGACCCGCCACTGTATACCTGTTCTGTTCAGTGGACCCGCCACTGTATACCTGTTCAGTGAACCCGCCACTGCATACCTGTTGTGTTCAGTGAACCTGCCACTGCATACCTGTTCTGTGAACCCGCCACTGTATACCTGTTCTGTTCAGTGGACCCGCCACTGTATACCTGTTCAGTGAACCCGCCACTGTATACCTGTTCTGTTCAGTGGACCCGCCACTGTATACCTGTTTAGTGAACACGCCACTGCATACCTGTTGTGTTCAGTGAACCTGCCACTGCATACCTGTTCTGTGAACCCGCCACTGTATACCTGTTCTGTTCAGTGGACCCGCCACTGTATACCTGTTTAGTGAACACGCCACTGCATACCTATTGTGTTCAGTGATCCTGCCACTGCATACCTGTTCTGTGAACCCGCCACTGTATACCTGTTCTGTTCAGTGGACCCGCCACTGTATACCTGTTTAGTGAACACGCCACTGCATACCTATTGTGTTCAGTGATCCTGCCACTGCATACCTGTTCTGTGAACCCGCCACTGTATACCTGTTCTGTTCAGTGGACCCGCCACTGTATACCTGTTCTGTGAATCCGCCACTGTATACCTGTTCTGTTCAGTGGACCCGCCACTGTATACCTGTTCTGTTCAGTGGACCCGCCACTGTATACCTGTTCTGTTCAGTGGACCCGCCACTGTATACCTGTTGCTGTATACCGGGCTGCTGCCCGCCCCAAGACTAAGTCAGTCCCCGCACACACAGCATCTCTGCCTGCACGCCGTGTGACTGGCTGCCTGGCCTGCCCCCAAAAGACTAAGTCGCTCCCAGTCCCTCCACACAGCATGTCTGCCTGCAGGCCGCTTCACTACCTTCTCCGCCACCACCAACAGGGTCCGGGACTCCAGGCGGATTGCTGAATTTTTTAGGCCGCTGCTAGCAGCGGCCGCTGTAATAATTTTTATGGTGCGTGTACATGACTGCCTAATTTTTCTGGCTGCACTGAGGGCAGCTGCAACAACAAAAGAAAAGGCATGTACATGCGCCCATTCCCCTTCGTGATCATTACCTTGCCGTGGTGAAGGGGCTTGCGTATCACAATGAAGCAATGACCCGCGCCTAGATGAGTGTCTCGGGGGGCACACAAAAGATAATAAGGTCGTTGCTTCATTGTGGTCAGACCAAATTTGATCAGCTGGACAGTCACTGTTCTGTCATTCAGCTACATCAGCCAGGCCGACCATATGGGCTGTAAAGCCACCAAAACCTGCACTCTCGCCATGGTGCGCACCAGTCCAGCACGGCCGTCACTACACAAACAGCTGTTTGCGGTGCGTTACACGATGAGTTTGGTGTGTCAGTGTGAAGCAGTACCTTAATTGCACTACCTGATTGATGTATACACATGCAAGATGTTTTAAAGCACTTTAGGCCTGTCATTTAGCATTCAATGTGATTTCTGCCCTTAAAACGCTGCTTTGCGTCAAATCCAGATTTTTCCCGGGGACTTTTGGCGTGTATCCCACTCCGCCATGCCCCCCTCCAGGTGTTAGACCCCTTGAAACATCTTTTCCATCACTTTTGTGGCCAGCATAATTATTTTTTTTTTTCAAAGTTCGCATCCCCATTGAAGTCTATTGCGGTTCGCGAACTTTAACGCGAACCGAACGTTCCGCGAAAGTTCGCGAACCCGGTTCGCGAACCTAAAATCGGAGGTTCGGCCCAACTCTAGTGATAAGTAGTGTTAAAGTTATTGGTGAATGAATGGGCGGTGAAAATTGCTCGGATGCATAAAATGAACAACACTGTGGGTTGAAGTGGTTAATGGAAACTTCCCTTACGCTTATGTTCCGAACTTATATAATGCCTGCTAGAATCAGTACATTCAGAACCGTCCACCTACTTCCTACTTTAGGGGGTTCCCAGACACTGGGGGCTCCCTACATAACTGGTGGACATGTCCTAAAATGCACGCTCACAAAATTGCAACCTAATCCCAGGACTATGGGGCAAACCATGACAAACGTCTACTTCCTCTGCACTACTTCAAATTCCAAAATTTCTCCTATCTGGAGAATGCCCTGTTTACCAAAACCCTAGTGGCCAGTAGATCACACATCGCACAGTCTTGGCTTCCCACTGAGCTAAGTTGGGAGAAAGTACTACAGAAAATAAATTATCTGTCTGAATGAGTTCCTCACAGGTCTGATGTTAGAGGAAATACAACCAGGGACGTTTCTTGGGCAGTGCGGGCAGGGCAACCACCATGGAGCAGACCAGCAAGTAGAAGAGGGGGGTGCAGGAAGAAGGACATAACCGCTAGGGAGCTGGTGACGCACGATGCAGCCAGATGGAAGAAGAAAGACGATTACCAGCACAATAACCTTCCTTGACTCCTCCTAGGCTGCCTGCGTCAGACATCATCACCATCACGTCACCACCGCGTGATGCCACCTGATGTCCTGTAGCGGTGCTGCAGACTGTCACCACCGCGTGATGACACCTGATGTCCTGTAGCGGTACTGCAGACTGTGACCACCGCGTGATGACACCTGATGTCCTGTAGCGGTACTGCAGACTGTCACCACCGCATGATGACACCTGATGTCCTGTAGCGGTACTGCAGAGACTGTCACCACCGTGTGATGACATCTGATGTCCTGTAGCAGTGCTGCATGCTGTCACCACCGCGTGATGACACCTGATGTCCTGTAGCGGTACTGCAGGCTGTTGCCTCTGCGTGATGACACCTGATGTCCTGTAGTGGTACTTCAGGCTGTCACCACCGCGTGATGACACCTGATGTCCTGTAGCGGTACTGCAGGCTGTCACCCCCGCGTGATGACACCTGATGTCCTGTAGCGGTACTGCAGGCTGTCACCACTGCATGATGACACCTGATGTCCTGTAGCGGTACTGCAGGCTGTCACCACCGCGTGATGACACCTGATGTCCTGTAGCGGTACTGCAGGCTGTCACCCCCGCGTGATGACACCTGATGTCCTGTAGCGGTGCTGCAGACTGTCACCACCGCGTGATGACACCTGATGTCCTGTAGCGGTACTGCAGGCTGTCACCACCGCATGATGACACCTGATGTCCTGTAGCGGTACTGCAGAGACTGTCACCACCGCGTGATGACATCTGATGTCCTGTAGCGGTACCGCAGAGACTGTCACCACCGTGTGATGACATCTGATGTCCTGTAGCGGTACTGCATGCTGTCACCACCGCGTGATGATACCTGATGTCCTGTAGCAGTACTGCAGGCTGTCGCCTCTGCGTGATGACACCTGATGTCCTCAGGCGCGGAGCTAGGGGGGGTCGGGGTAGGACAAGTGCCCCAGGGCGCCGGGTCCCCAAGGGCGCCCAGCTGAGCTTCGGGTTTTTTTTTTTTTTTTTGCGGGGCTGAAGGGAGCACCGCAGACAAGAGAGAGAGCTGTGCGGATGGTGGGGAAGGGGGGCCATCTCCCCCCTCCTTCCCTCACCTTAGGTGCTCTTTCTCTCCCTCGCTGTCCCCTCCAATGTCTGTCCGGTGGCTGGCAGCGGCGGGCGGAACTCACCTCCGTCTCGCTCCAGCGCCGGCCGGAAGTTCGGGTGCGCAGCCGCTGCTCTGGGACCAGACCAAAGTAGCGGCAGATCCATCCGGCGCTGCGACGAGACGGAGGTAAGTTCCGCCCGCCGCTGCCAGCCACCGGACAGACATTGGAGGGGACAGCGAGGGAGAGAGAGCAGCTCTTCCTCTTCTCTGCGCTGCTCCCCTCCTGCTGGGGAGGGGGACACCTGGCTACCTACTCTGGGCACCTATACCTCTGGCTACTGGCTACCTACTCTGGGCACATATACCCCTGGCTACCTACTCTGGGCACATATACCCCTGGCTACATATATTGGGCACATATACCCCTAACTACATATACTGGGCATATACCCCTGGCTACCTACTCTGGGCACATATACCCCTGGCTACCTACTCTGGGCACATATAACCCTGCCTACATATATTGGGCACATATACCCCTAACTACATATACTGGGCATATACCCCTGGCTACCTACCCTGGGCACCTATACCCCTGGCTACCTACTCTGGGCACATATACCCCTGGCTACCTACTCTGGGCACATATACCCCTGCCTACATATATTGGGCACATATACCCCTAACTACATATACTGGGCATATACCCCTGGCTACCTACCCTGGGCACCTATACCCCTGGCTACCTACTCTGGGCACATATACTCCTGGCTACCTACTCTGGGCACATATACCCCTGGCTACATATATTGGGCACATATACCCCTAACTACATATACTGGGCATATACCCCTGGCTACCTACTCTGGGCACATATACCCCTGGCTACCTACTCTGGGCACATATACCCCTGCCTACATATATTGGGCACATATACCCCTAACTACATATACTGGGCATATACCCCTGGCTACCTACCCTGGGCACCTATACCCCTGGCTACCTACTCTGGGCACCTATACCCCTGGCTACCTACTCTGGGCACATATACCCCTGGCTACCTACTCTGGGCACATATACCCCTGCCTACATATACTGGGCATATATACCCCTGGCTACATATACTGGGCATATATACCCCCTGGCTACGTGGACTGGGCATATATACCCCCTGGCTACATATACTGGGCATATATACCCCTGGCTACATATACTGGGCATATATACCCCTGGCTACATATACTGGGCACATATACGCCTGACTATATATACTGGGCACATATTATTCTCCTGGCTACATATACTGGGCATATATACCACTGGCTACATATACTGGGCACATATACCTCTGGCTACATATACTGGGCACATATAGCTCTGGCTACATATACTGGGCACACATACCACTGCCTACATATACTGGGCACATATACCCCTGGCTACCTGTTCTGTGGACATCTCTACCCCTGGCTACCTGTTCTGGGGACATCTATACCGCTGGCCACCTATTCTGGGGACATCTATACTGCTGGCCACCTATTCTGGGGACAACTATAGACCTGGGGCTACCTATTTTTGGGGAACCACGTCAGATTGAGTGTATTTTGGAGAACTGCTGCCAGGTGAGAGGTGTCTACCATATTAAGGGGGCATTCTACCTATTTATGTGAAATGCTGTCTATTTATGTGACTCATGACTGCTGAATTTGTCTTTTTGGGGGCCTCATGGTTACTGAATTTGTCTTGTTGGGGGCCTCATGATTTGTTGGGGGCCTCAAGATCGCTGAATTTGTCTTGTTGGGGGCCTCATGATTGCTGAATTTGTCTTGTTGGGGGCCTCATGATTGCTAAATTTGTCTTGTTGGGGGCCTCATGATTGCTGAGTTGGTTATGTTGGGGGCCTCATGATTGCTGAATTTGTCTTGATGGGGGTGGCTCATGATTGCTGAATTTGTCTTGGAACATGCTGGAAGGTACATACTGAGGGAGGGTGGGTGAGCGTGAGCCTGCTAACCTCCATATACATTTGGCTCCACCCATAACCACGCCCACATTTATTATGTGACCACACCCCTTTTGGCGCGGCGCGCTGCGCGCGCCGCAACCTTGACTTTGGGGGGGGGGGGGGGGGGGGGGCGCATTAATAGTCTTTGTCCCCGGGCGCTGAAAATCCTAGCTACGCCTCTGGATGTCCTGTAGTGGTACTTCAGGCTGTCACCACCGCGTGATGACACCTGATGTCCTGTAGCGGTACTGCAGGCTGTCACCACCGCGTGATGACACCTGATGTCCTGTAGCGGTACTGCAGGCTGTCACCACTGCATGATGACACCTGATGTCCTGTAGCGGTACTGCAGGCTGTCACCACCGCGTGATGACACCTGATGTCCTGTAGCGGTACTGCATGCTGTCACCACCGCGTGATGACACCTGGTGTCCTGTAGCGGTACTGCAGGCTGTCACCACCGTGTGATGACACCTGGTGTCCTGTAGCGGTACTGCAGGCTGTCACCACCGCGTGATGACACCTGATGTCCTGTAGCGGTACTGCATGCTGTCACCACCGCGGGATGACACCTGATGTCCTGTAGCAGTACTGCAGGCTGTCACCACCGCGTGATGACACCTGATATCCTGTAGCGGTACTGCAGGCTGTCACCACCGCGTGATGACACCTGATGTCCTGTAGCGGTACTGCAGGCTGTCACCACCGCGTGATGACACCTGATGTCCTGTAGCGGTACTGCATGCTGTCACCACCGCGTGATGACACCTGATGTCCTGTAGCGGTACTGCAGGCTGTCACCACCGCGTGATGACACCTGATGTCCTGTAGCGGTACTGCATGCTGTCACCACCGCGTGATGACACCTGGTGTCCTGTAGCGGTACTGCAGGCTGTCACCACCGTGTGATGACACCTGGTGTCCTGTAGCGGTACTGCAGGCTGTCACCACCGCGTGATGACACCTGATGTCCTGTAGCGGTACTGCATGCTGTCACCACCGCGGGATGACACCTGATGTCCTGTAGCAGTACTGCAGGCTGTCACCACCGCGTGATGACACCTGATATCCTGTAGCGGTACTTCAGGCTGTCACCACCGCGTGATGACACCTGATGTCCTGTAGCGGTACTGCAGGCTGTCACCACCGCGTGATGACACCTGATGTCCTGTAGCGGTACTGCAGGCTGTCACCACTGCATGATGACACCTGATGTCCTGTAGCGGTACTGCAGGCTGTCACCACCGCGTGATGACACCTGATGTCCTGTAGCGGTACTGCATGCTGTCACCACCGCGTGATGACACCTGGTGTCCTGTAGCGGTACTGCAGGCTGTCACCACCGTGTGATGACACCTGGTGTCCTGTAGCGGTACTGCAGGCTGTCACCACCGCGTGATGACACCTGATGTCCTGTAGCGGTACTGCATGCTGTCACCACCGCGGGATGACACCTGATGTCCTGTAGCAGTACTGCAGGCTGTCACCACCGCGTGATGACACCTGATATCCTGTAGCGGTACTGCAGGCTGTCACCACCGCGTGATGACACCTGATGTCCTGTAGCGGTACTGCAGGCTGTCACCACCGCGTGATGACACCTGATGTCCTGTAGCGGTACTGCATGCTGTCACCACCGCGTGATGACACCTGATGTCCTGTAGCGGTACTGCAGGCTGTCACCACCGCGTAATGACACCTGATGTCCTGTAGCGGTACTGCAGGCTGTCACCACTGCATGATGACACCTGATGTCCTGTAGCGGTACTGCAGGCTGTCACCACCGCGTGATGACACCTGATGTCCTGTAGCGGTACTGCATGCTGTCACCACCGCGTGATGACACCTGGTGTCCTGTAGCGGTACTGCAGGCTGTCACCACCGCGTGATGACACCTGATGTCCTGTAGCGGTACTGCATGCTGTCACCACCGTGGGATGACACCTGATGTCCTGTAGCAGTACTGCAGGCTGTCACCACCGCGTGATGACACCTGATATCCTGTAGCAGTACTGCAGGCTGTCACCACCGCGTGATGACACCTGATGTCCTGTAGCGGTACTGCATGCTGTCACCACCGCGGGATGACACCTGATGTCCTGTAGCAGTACTGCAGGCTGTCACCACCGCGTGATGACACCTGATATCCTGTAGCGGTACTGCAGGCTGTCACCACCGCGTGATGACACCTGATGTCCTGTAGCGGTACTGCAGGCTGTCACCACCGCGTGATGACACCTGATGTCCTGTAGCGGTACTGCATGCTGTCACCACCGCGTGATGACACCTGATGTCCTGTAGCGGTACTGCAGGCTGTCACCACCGCGTGATGACACCTGATGTCCTGTAGCGGTACTGCAGGCTGTCACCACCGCGTGATGACACCTAATGTCCTGTAGCGGTACTGCAAGCTGTCACCACCGCGTGATGACACCTGATGTCCTGTAGCGGTACTGCAAGCTGTCACCACCGCGTGATGATGACACCTGATGTCCTGTAGCGGTACTGCAGGCTGTCACCACCGCGTGATGACACCTGATGTCCTGTAGCGGTACTGCAAGCTGTCACCACCGCGTGATGACACCTGATGTCCTGTAGCGGTACTGCAGGCTGTCACCACCGCGTGATGACACCTGATGTCCTGTAGCGGTACTGCAGGCTGTCACCACCGCGTGATGACACCTGATGTCCTGTAGCGGTACTGCAAGCTGTCACCACCGCGTGATGATGACTCCTGATGTCCTGTAGCGGTACTGCAGGCTGTCACCACCGCGTGATGATGACACCTGATGTCCTGTAGCGGTACTGCAGGCTGTCACCACCGCGTGATGACACCTGATGTCCTGTAGCGGTACTGCAAGCTGTCACCACCGCGTGATGATGACACCTGATGTCCTGTAGCGGTACTGCAGGCTGTCAGTGCGCGACGCCCATGGAGGAGTCGGCTTTCCGAGCTCTCTTTGCCTGTGTGTTTTCCTGGTCCCTCCTGGATGAGCGGCTGGTCACTAGTAAGAAGGTAAATCTACTTGTGACCTGTGGCTGTGTGACTGTCCCTAAAGAGTAAGGGTTCGCTAGTCCATGGGGGTGGGGGGAAGGGGGTGTAATTTTTACACCCCCCCTGGGTGCAATTTAGCCTAGAAACTGCTCTGAATACAACCCTTTCTCTCTACATGGAACCCTTGGCTGCAGTGGGATAACTAAACTGCTTGGGGCCCCTGTGTGAGTTTTACATGGGGCCCCAACCCTGTATTGATATGGAGCCCCAAAACCCACCAAGGAAGGCTGCATTGTCAGAGAGGTGTAACTACTGTCCATTGTACACACAGAGGTGTTCATTACCAGCATAGCACCAATACAAAGCTAATAGGAAGGATGGAGGAGAGCCCCTAGTGGCCCCCTCTGGTTCAGGGGACCTGGTGCAATCACAACCTCTGCACCCCCTATGTCTACGCCATTGCTTGGCTGATGTCCTGATAATGGAGTCATCTTCACGTCCCTCCTAACAACTATCACTGACTCACGCATTCTACAATATTGAATTATTTTAACAAATTGGTATATGTTACCCAATGACCTATCAAACTCTTTATACCTGCCCCTGCTAGCTGCAGTATACCATAGCTCTCCGCCCCTGCTAGCTGCAGTATACCATAGCTCCCTGCCCCTGCTAGCTGCAGTATACCATAGCTCTCCGCCCCTGCTAGCTGCAGTATACCATAGCTCCCTGCCCCTGCTAGCTGCAGTATACCATAGCTCTCCGCCCCTGCTAGCTGCAGTATACCATAGCTCCCTGCCCCTGCTAGCTGCAGTATACCATAGCTCTCCGCCCCTGCTAGCTGCAGTATACCATAGCTCCCTGCCCCGGCTAGCTGCAGTATACCATAGCTCCCTGCCCCTGCTAGCTGCAGTATACCATAGCTCTCCGCCCCTGCTAGCTGCAGTATACCATAGCTCTCCGCCCCTGCTAGCTGCAGTATACCATAGCTCTCCTCCCCTGCTAGCTGCAGTATACCATAGCTCTCCGCCCCTGCTAGCTGCAGTATACCATAGCTCTCCGCCCCTGCTAGCTGCAGTATACCATAGCTCTCCGCCCCTGCTAGCTGCAGTATACCATAGCTCCCCGCCCCTGCTAGCTGCAGTATACCATAGCTCTCCGCCCCTGCTAGCTGCAGTATACCATAGCTCCCCGCCCCTGCTAGCTGCAGTATACCATAGCTCTCCGCCCCTGCTAGCTGCAGTATACCATAGCTCCCCGCCCCTGCTAGCTGCAGTATACCATAGCTCTCCGCCCCTGCTAGCTGCAGTATACCATAGCTCCCCGCCCCTGCTAGCTGCAGTATACCATAGCTCCCTGCCCCGGCTAGCTGCAGTATACCATAGCTCCCTGCCCCTGCCCCTGCTAGCTGCAGTATACCATAGCTCCCTGCCCCTGCTAGCTGCAGTATACCATAGCTCCCCGCCCCTGCTAGCTGCAGTATACCATAGCTCTCCGCCCCTGCTAGCTGCAGTATACCATAGCTCCCTGCCCCGGCTAGCTGCAGTATACCATAGCTCCCTGCCCCTGCTAGCTGCAGTATACCATAGCTCCCTGCCCCTGCTAGCTGCAGTATACCATAGCTTCCCGCCCCTGCTAGCTGCAGTATACCATAGCTCCCCGCCCCTGCTAGCTGCAGTATACCATAGCTCCCCGCCCCTGCTAGCTGCAGTATACCATAGCTCCCCGCCCCTGCTAGCTGCAGTATACCATAGCTCCCTGCCCCTGCTAGCTGCAGTATACCATAGCTCCCCGCCCCTGCTAGCTAGAGTATACCATAGCTCCCCGCCCCTGCTAGCTGCAGTATACCATAGCTCCCCGCCCCTGCTAGCTAGAGTATACCATAGCTCCCCGCCCCTGCTAGCTGCAGTAGACCATAGCTCCACGCCCCTGCTAGCTGCAGTATACCATAGCTCCCCGCCCCGGCTAGCTGCAGTATACCATAGCTCCCCGCCCCTGCTAGCTGCAGTATACCATAGCTCCCCGCCCCTGCTAGCTGGAGTATACCATAGCTCCCCGCCCCTGCTAGCTGGAGTATACCATAGCTCCCCACCCCTGCTAGCTGCAGTATACCATAGCTCCCCGCCCCTGCTAGCTGCAGTATACCATAGCTCCCTGCTAGCTGCAGTATACCATAGCTCCCCGCCCCTGCTAGCTGCAGTATACCATAGCTCCCCGCCCCTGCTAGCTGCAGTATACCATAGCTCTCCGCTCCTGCTAGCTGCAGTATACCATAGCTCCCCGACCCGGCTAGCTAGAGTATACCATAGCTCCCTGCCCCGGCTAGCTGCAGTATACCATAGCTCCCCGCCCCTGCTAGCTGCAGTATACCATAGCTCCCCGACCCGGCTAGCTAGAGTATACCATAGCTCCCTGCCCCTGCTAGCTGGAGGATACCATAGCTCCCTGCCCCTGCTAGCTGCAGTATACCATAGCTCCCTGCCCCTGCTAGCTGCAGTATACCATAGCTCCCTGCTAGCTGCAGTATACCATAGCTCCCCGCCCCTGCTAGCTGCAGTATACCATAGCTCCCCGCCCCTGCTAGCTAGAGTATACCATAGCTCCCCGCCCCTGCTAGCTGCAGTAGACCATAGCTCCACGCCCCTGCTAGCTGCAGTATACCATAGCTCCCTGCCCCGGCTAGCTGCAGTATACCATAGCTCCCCGCCCCTGCTAGCTGCAGTATACCATAGCTCCCCGCCCCTGCTAGCTGCAGTATACCATAGCTCCCCGCCCCTGCTAGCTGCAGTAGACCATAGCTCCCCGCCCCTGCTAGCTGGAGTATACCATAGCTCCCCGCCCCTGCTAGCTGCAGTATACCATAGCTCCCCACCCCTGCTAGCTGCAGTATACCATAGCTCCCCGCCCCTGCTAGCTGCAGTATACCATAGCTCCCTGCTAGCTGCAGTATACCATAGCTCCCCGCCCCTGCTAGCTGCAGTATACCATAGCTCCCCGCCCCTGCTAGCTGCAGTATACCATAGCTCTCCGCTCCTGCTAGCTGCAGTATACCATAGCTCCCCGCCCCTGCTAGCCGGAGTATACCATAGCTCCCTGCCCCTGCTAGCTGCAGTATACCATAGCTCCCCACCCCTGCTAGCTGCAGTATACCATAGCTCCCCGCCCCTGCTAGCCGGAGTATACCATAGCTCCCTGCCCCTGCTAGCTGCAGTATACCATAGCTCCCTGCCCCTGCTAGCTGCAGTATACCATAGCTCCCTGCCCCTGCTAGCCGGAGTATACCATAGCTCCCTGCCCCTGCTAGCTGGAGGATACAATAGCTGAACTTTACCACCCAAGTTACACATTCAGCAACGGCATAGCTGCCTACCAAGGGGTAGCTGGGCATCATTCTGATTACACCAAGAGAAGATATCTCACCTGCACCAGCTGTTCCAGACCAGGGGGAGCGATGGGGATTCTGGCCATTACACCCTGCAAGATAGGAAGAAGATTAGTGATATATATATATATATATATATATATATATATATATATATATATATATATATATATATATATATACACATTGGACTGCTAAAATAAAAACTATATATACACAAGTCCCGGCTACTGACAAAGATGCACATTGATGCACTGATGTTCAGTGGTACCAAACATGTTCCCTCGGACACAGCACATGCTGCAGGCAAGCAAGAAGTGGGGACAGCACTCTCCAGGCCATGAGTATAGATTGGGAATAGAAGAGGTCCTTGTCAAGAACCGCAAGTGCCGATCCTTGATTGGGGCAATCGCTCAGAATCAGAAACTCGGTCTCGCTGTTGCTTTGCGCATACAGTAGATGCCCATGTGTGGATTTGCAATCTAAACTATGAACCAACTAGACGAGAGGAGTGTTCTGACTCCAAAGGATTCACCACACACATACAATTCAAATGCTTGCCACCACGTGTGAGTCAGCACACGACTGTAACCATATTAACACACAGAGAACACTGTAACATAACCCTTAGCTGTATGCAGGGATTGGCGCCAGATCTGTCTATCTGTGCCCGATTCCAGCATACGGGTTGTAGACACAAAATACTATAGAACACAAGGTAATGTTTTCAGAGGAGTAAGTATGATTGTGTATGTTCAGGAACAGGTCATAACCATAAAACGATTTTTAAAAGTTTTAGTAACAAAAATGCTTTACACACATTTACATACACCAATTAACATGTAAACACAAAGCTAAAAATAAAAGGGAATAATTGTGAAAGGTTTACTTAGCCGAATACAGTCTGTGTGGGATTATTTCCTCAGATAAAGTCCAGTTCAAATGCAGGCATAGATATCAAAAAGTCCTTGAAACAAAGCATATTATGAAAGTCCATGTGCTCTGATCTCCTGGAGAGCACATGTGTGTGAAGATCTTATTTGATGGCATTTTGGAGACTGGGAGGGGCCGGCACTGCCTGAACCTTTATACAGTCTGAGTTTTGGGGTTGGCTTACCTGAAAAGTAGGTGTGTTTACCCCCCAGCCAGCAACGGGGCAGCCCCCAGATCACCAGCAGAAAGTGCAGCATTTATTAATAGTCTTTGCGATTCCTCCCCGGATTGGCTTACCGAGGACCTGTGGCCAGATTTGGAACCAGCCAGCCATGCTTTATCGAATGACATCAAATAATGGTGAGGTAACGTTTCCATAGCTGCACCTATTGTCTCCACCCCACCCTTTAGATTGTAAGCCTCCGGCAGGGCCCTCCTCCCTAATGTATCCAGCTTGATTATGCAATCTTACTCACAACCACCCTTCTTGTAGACTCGAACAGTCTCTATCTTGACCTATGACACTGTATTGTTATCAAATCATTTGCATGATCTTGTTTTGTTGTGAGTTTCCGTATGTTCTACCTGTATGTTACCCCATTTATCTATTGTGCAGCGCTGCGTAATATGTTGGCGCTTTATAAATACAATAAATAATAATAACAATAATAGCTGCTAGCAGGCTATAAATTGGATGAGCTATTAGGCAGAATTTTAGGAAACCGGGAATATATTTGCCTTCTGTGAGGATCCGCTGGGCTGCCTGTGCAGGCAGGCAGCCTTTTCATCACCGTTCAGGTCTGCATTCTGCAGGTCTCTGGAAGAGAGACCTTTTGTCAGTATTGCAGCTTGCTGCTGAGGAATTTGCATATGTTTGCCATGCAGATTGCCTAGCCACATCCCTAGTGGGCTTGCTCTATAAATACTATCTGATACCACAGTAAGTGGCTGGTCATAAGAATTAGATCCTGTGTAACACTCGCCTGGAGTGTCAGCCTTGCTCTTTGTTGAAGATTAGCCTAGAGTAATCCCTGGAACTGCACTGGGCATGTTTCCTTAGTGCAGTTAGGATTGCGTATCTGTTTTGTTTGTCTGTTGCGATTGTCCTGTCCCAGCGGTGGTCGACAGGAAATCGTTCTGTGTGTCTGGGTGCTAACCGGAACAGCGGTTGTTACTGGTAGTCCCTTCTGATCTGTTTCCCTGGATCGCACTGGCATCCTGCGCCAGTGCTGTGGATCCTTCTGTTCTGCTACTCTGTACCTGGATCGCACTAGCATCCTGCGCTAGTGCTGTGGATCCTTCTGTTCTGCTACTCTGTACCTGGATTGCACTAGCATCCTGCGCTAGTGCTGTGGAACCTTCTGTTCTGCTACTCTGTACCTGGATCGCACTAGCATCCTGCACTAGTGCTGTGGATCCTTCTGTTCTGCTACTCTGCACCTGGATCGCACTAGCATCCTGCGCTAGTGCTGTGGATCCTTCTGTTCTGCTACTCTGTACCTGGATCGCACTAGCATCCTGCGCTAGTGCTGTGGATCCTTCTGTTCTGCTACTCTGTACCTGGATCGCACTAGCATCCTGCGCTAGTGCTGTGGATCCTTCTGTTCTGTCTCCCTGGATCGCACTGGCCTCTTTTCGCTAGTGCTGTGGATCCTATCTCCCGCTTTCCCCTGTTTTCGTGTGTATGTCTTGTCTGCTACGAACGCTTGCTGGAGGTTAAGCAAGCGCTCACGTCCTCTGTTTCATGTTTGTCTGTCGATGGTTAGTTAGGCGTGCTTGTCTCTATTGTGCTTATCACGTGGAGACCGCGCATAAACGCGTGCACTGTTGCGAATGAGTGCGGTGTTCGCGTTTAGCTAGCGTTTGTTATTTTCCGTATCTCCTCATTGTATGATTTGCTGTGCCTTTGCTACTCTCGTGCTCTGCCTTGCTATAACCTTGTGTCACGTCTGGTGATCGCACCTCTCGCGATCGCATTCCTACTTCATATCTGCTGTGCTGTGTGCACCGTCACGGGTTGGCGACTAGTTTGGTGCACACACATACAATCTGTCTCTGTGCTCATTCTCAATCGCCTCTCTTGCGATTGCGTTCCGTCCCTTCGTGCAATTCCTGTCTGGTGTGTGTGGTAGGGCAGAGGAGCTGTTCCTCTGCACTCCACAGCTCCCCCTGTTGACAGCAATTTCCCTCTACAGGTGCATTGCACCTTCTGCTGGGTTTCCGCAAATTATACGCTTGTGGAGGATTTCCGCAGTGTCAGCGCACGTCTTGTGCGCTGATCACGGAGAGAATTCCACAATCGTTACACCTTCTGTCTGTGATAAACGCATCTTGGATTATTAATAAAGGAAGTCTTCTATTGTATATCCCCAGTTTTGTGGAGGGAACGTCAGAGAGTTTTGAGAGGGAAACAAAAGGGACAGATCGTTATCTGCTGATTCTGCTACAAGGCCAGCATTTGGTCATAACACATATATGTGAATAGCTAGGAGGAGGAGGAGGGGTGAGGGGTCTGCTCTAATTCAGAGTGAAGGGGAAAAAGACATCTGGATGTACATTTAAAACAGAAAGTGACATTCTGCTCTGCCTTGCAGAATGATACGGAATCGATAATTGTCCCAACTTTCGTATCATTCATGAGAGTCTTAGAATAGAGTCTTGTGGTACACCAACTGATAGCGGGCATGCAGAGGAATTAGTGTTGGAATAGGAGACACTGAACGAGCGTTTAGACAGCTAAGAGCGAATCCAAGAATGTGTAAGGCCCTTGATAAAGGCATTACACAACTGGTTCCAAGCCATTTTAAAAATAACCAGCTTAAAGGGAACCTGAGATGGGGTATTAGCAATAAAACATAGGGTTTCCTCCAGCCCCCTCCGAACTGATCGCTCTCACTCTTCTCCCTCTCCATTCGCCTGCAATTCGCCTACAGTCTGGCCACACACGCTCCCCTGTCTTGCTCCTTCCCCTTGTGACATGAATGCTTCAGGTGACATGAACATGGCGAACGCACATGCTCAGTTGGCCCCGGACCAGAGGATTTTCCTGGGCCAGTTGCGGGCACCATGGGAGCGATCAGGCCAGAGGGAGCTGGAGGAAGATCCAGGTATGTATATTTTATTGATAATTCCGCATCTCAGGTTACCTTTAAGCTGTTTATTTTTCAGAATGGCATGGAACGGGCTGTAATGCCTTTATATGACCAAATGTAATAATTGTATGGTTATCATACCAATAAAATATTTTTCCAACACCAAACAAATATTTATGGATACATGGTTTACTGAGCCCCTCCCATCATGCATCTCTCCAGGACAGTCTGTGAGATTGTCAAGAATCTTGCCTGAATTAAGTTCTGAAGTGACAGTTTGCATTTTGGCCACTAGATGCCGCCTGTATCAGAAAGTGATAACCTAATGCTGCTGAGGGATAAACAAGCAAGAGAGGTGGGGCCTGGCAGCTCTAGAGAGACCAGGAAGAGAAGACAGAGACAGACATGGTTGTTTTTGTGGAGAGCTGTCTGTGAAAAGGACAATCTGGATCCATCCAAGCTGCAGAGAGGCTGATCGCTGTTTTCCCCTTGAATCCTGCTTGCTGGAGTGGAGATTGTTCCCAGTTAGCTGTTCTTGGCTTAGGATTCTACGCCAGCTACCCATCAAGGCTGCAAGTGTGGTTGCAGGCCTGAGGCTGTCCTAAAGAGAGGCATCTTCTGATACCAAGTAGGAACAGGTCAGTGAACCTGGGTTCTTGTGTTTTCATTAAACTGTTTTTTGTGGTACGGTACCTGAAGAAACTGAGACTTAGGCCTGCTTTAGGTAGATAGTTAGGAACTGTTTTTAGAAGGTCACACTGGATTGATACTGCAGTGCAGCAAGACTTTAGGCTCTACTGTACACTGCCAACGGATAGGGTTGATCCTGCAGTCCAGCATGACTTGTCCGCTCTGCTGTGTCTGCTAATGGCTAAGAGTGATTCTGCAGTTCAGTATGACTTGAGGCTCTACTGTAAACTGCCATCAGGTAGAGGTGTCCTGTTGGACAGAAGTGGGGACTCCAGGGTATAGGGTACCCTGTGTATTGCAAATCTTGTTGTGTTTGTAACTGTTCCTGTTAATACTTTCCAGTAAATAAAGTTTTGGTGGCACTAAGCTGGTGTCTGTATCACCTTCCTTGTTCCGTGAATTCGCTGTATCCTGGGGTACCCCTAGGTACACGGTCTTACAAGTCAGTAACGTGCAGCAGATCATCACTTCCTGTCACTGATCTCCCAGACAGGACGTACTGAGCCCCTCACATCATGCATCTCTCCAGGACAGTCAGTAATGTGCAGCAGATCATCACTTCCTGTAACTGATCACCCAGACAGGATGTACCGAGCCCCTCCCATCATGCATCTCTCCAGGACAGTCAGTAATGTGCAGCAGATCATCACTTCCTGTCACTGATCACCCGGACAGGATTTGCCGAGCCCCTCCCATCATGCATCTCTCCAGGACAGTCAGTAACGTGCAGCAGATCATTACTTCCTGTCACTGATCACCCAGACAGGATGTGACGAGCCCCTCCCATCATGCATCTCTCCAGGACAGTCAGTAATGTGCAGCAGATCATCACTTCCTGTCACTGATCTCCCAGACAGGATGTGCCGAGCCCCTCCCATCATGCATCTCGCCAGGACAGTCAGTAACGTGCAGCAGATCATTACTTCCTGTCACTGATCACCCAGACAGGATGTGCCGAGCCCCTCCCATCATGCATCTCTCCAGGAGAGTCAGTAATGTGCAGCAGATCCTCACTTCCTGTCACTGATCGCCCAGACAGGAAGTACCGAGCCCCTCCCATCATGCATCTCTCCAGGACAGTCAGTAATGTGCAGCAGATCATCACTTCCAGTCACTGATCACCCAGACAGGATGTACTGAGCCCTCCCATCATGCACCTCCCATCATGCATCTCTCCAGGACAGCCAGTAATGTGCAGCAGATCATCACTTCCTGTCACTGATCACCCAGACAGGATGTACCGAGCCCCTCCCATCATGCATCTCTCCAGGACAGCCAGTAATGTGCAGCACATCATCACTTCCTGCCACTGATCACCCAGACAGGATGTACTGAGCCCCTCCCATCATGCATCTCTCCAGGACAGCCAGTAACGTGCAGCAGATCATCACTTCCTCTCACTGATCACCCAGACAGGAAGTACTGAGCCCCTCCCATCATGCATCTCTCCAGGACAGTCAGTAATGTACAGCAGATCATCACTTCCTGTCACTGATCACCCAGACAGGATGTACTGAGCACCTCCCATCATGCATCTCTCCAGGACAGTCAGTAATGTGCAGCAGATCATCACTTCCTGTCACTGATTACCCGGACAGGATGTACTGAGCCCCTCCCATCATGCACCTCCTATCATGCATCTCTCCAGGACAGCCAGTAACGTGCAGCAGATCATCACTTCCTGTCACTGATCACCCGGACAGGATGTGCCGAGCCCCTCCCATCATGCATCTCTCCAAGACAGTCAGTAATGTGCAGCAGATCATCACTTCCTGTCACTGATCACCCGAACAGGATGTACCGAGTCCCTCCCATCATGCATCTCTCCAGGACAGTCAGTAACGTGCAGCAGATCATTACTTCCTGTCACTGATTACCCGGACAGGATGTACCGAGTCCCTCCCATCATGCATCGCTCCAGGACAGCCAGTAATGTGCAGCACATCATCACTTCCTGTCACTGATCACCCAGACAGGAAGTACCGATGCCATCCCATCATGCATCTCTCCAGGACAGCCAGTAATGTGCAGCAGATCATCACTTCCTGTCACTGATTACCCAGACAGGATGTGCCGAGCCCCTCATATCATGCATCTCTCCAGGACAGCCAGTAACGTGCAGCAGATCATCACTTCCTGTCACTGATCACCCAGACAGGATGTACTGAGCCCCTCCCATCATGCATCTCTCCAGGACAGTCAGTAACGTGCAGCAGAGCATTACTTCCTGTCACTGATCACCCAGACAGGATGTTCCGAGCCCCTCCCATCATGCATCTCTCCAGGACAGCCAGTAACGTGCAGCAGATCATCACTTCCTGCCCCTGATCACCCAGAAAGGATGTACTGAGCCCCTCCCATCATGCACCTCCCATCATGCATCTCTCCAGGACAGCCAGTAACGTGCAGCAGATCATCACTTCCTTTCACTGATCACCCGGACAGGATGTACCGAGCCCCTCCCATCATGCATCTCTCCAGGACAGCCAGTAATGTGCAGCAGATCATCACTTCCTGTCACTCATCACCCGGACAGGATGTACCGAGCCCCTCCCATCATGCATCTCTCCAGGACAGCCAGTAATGTGCAGCAGATCATCACTTCCTGTCACTGATCACCCAGACAGGATGTGCCGAGCCCCTCCCATCATGCATCTCTCCAGGACAGTCAGTAACGTGCAGCAGATCATCACTTCCTGCCACTGATCACCCAGACAGGATGTACTGAGCCCCTCCCATCATGCATCTCTCCAGGACAGCCAGTAATGTGCAGCAGATCATCACTTCCTGTCACTGATCACCCAGACAGGATGTACTGAGCCCCTCCTATCATGCACCTCCGATCATGCATCTCTCCAGGACAGTCAGTAATGTGCAGCAGATCATCACTTCCTGTCACTGATCACCCAGACAGGATGTACCGAGCCCCTCCCATCATGCATCTCTCCAGGACAGCCAGTAATGTGCAGCAGATCATCACTTCCTGTCACTGATCACCCAGACAGGATGTACCGAGCCCCTCCCATCATGCATCTCTCCAGGACAGCCAGTAATGTGCAGCAGATCATCACTTCCTGTCACTGATCACCCATACAGGATGTACTGAGCCCCTCCCATCATGCATCTCTCCAGGACAGTCAGTAATGTGCAGCAGATCATCCCTTCCTGTCACTGATCACCCAGACAGGATGTACTGAGTACCTCCCATCATGCACCTCCCATCATGCATCTCTCCAGGACAGCCAGTAACGTGCGGCAGATCATCACTTCCTGTCACTGATCACCCGGACAGGAAGTGCCGAGGCCCTCCCATCATGCATCTCTCCAGGACAGCCAGTAATGTGCAGCAGATCATCACTTCCTGTAACTGATCACCGGGACAGGAAGTGCCGAGCCCCTCCCATCATGCATCTCTCCAGGACAGCCAGTAATGTGCAGCAGATCATCACTTCCTGCCACTGATCACCCAGACAGGATGTACCGAGTCCCTCCCATCATGCATCTCTCCAGGACAGCCAGTAATGTGCAGCACATCATCACTTCCTGCCACTGATCACCCAGACAGGATGTACCGAGCCCCTCCCATCATGCATCTCTCCAGGACAGCCAGTAATGTGCAGCAGATCATCACTTCCTGTCACTGATCACCCAGACAGGATGTACTGAGCCCCTCCCATCATGCACCTCCCATCATGCATCTCTCCAGGACAGTCAGTAATGTGCAGCAAATCATCACTTCCTGTCACTGATCACCGGGACAGGAAGTGCCGAGCCCCTCCCATCATGCATCTCTCCAGGACAGTCAGAAATGTGCAGCAGATCATCCCTTCCTGTCACTGATCTCCCAGACAGGATGTACCGAGCCCCTCCCATCATGCATCTCTCCAGGACAGCCAGTAATGTGCAGCAGATCATCACTTCCTGTCACTGATCACCCGGACAGGATGTACTGAGTCCCTCCCATCATGCACTTCCCATCATGCATCTCTCCAGGACAGTCAGTAATGTGCAGCAGATCATCACTACCTGTCACTGATCACCCAGACAGGATGTACTGAGCCCCTCCCATCATGCATCTCTCCAGGACAGTCAGTAATGTGCAGCAGATCATCCCTTCCTGTCACTGATCTCCCGGACAGGATGTACCGAGCCCCTCCCATCATGCATCTCTCCTGGACAATCAGTAACGTGCAACAGATCATCACTTCCTGTCACTGATCACCCGGACAGGATGTGCCGAGCCCCTCCCATCATGCATTTCTCCAGGACAGCCAGTAATGTGCAGCAGATCATCAGTTCCTGTCACTGATCACCCAGACAGGATGTACTGAGTAGTGGTGCTCAAATACCCCTTTTTAAAATTCGAGTTTGGTCGAATTCGAATAGTAAATTATTCGAGGTCAGTCGAATATTCGAGTCGAATAAATTTTACTATTCGATTCGACCTCGGACTTCGAGCTCACTATTCGAGTCGGTATTCGAGCTCATTATTCGAGCTGACTATTCGAATTGGCCTTAAATAGCTTCCCAACACTTGTTTTGAGGGTGAATGATGCAAGAAACATATTTTTTTCCAAGTAACAACAGCAAGTGATTATGTGGGGATGTTCCTTTAAAAAAAAAAAGGTGAAAAGAGAAGTTGTGTCCAGAATTTTGTTCAGTACTGTATATACTTCTTCATCTTCTTCTTCATCTTCTTCATCTTCATCTTCTTCATCTTCTTCTTCTTCTTCTTCTTCTTCTTCTTCTTCTTCATCTTCTCCTATATCGTCTTCTTCTTCTTCACTTATTTCTCTTTTCATTTTTTTTTTTAAAGAAATGCAGCTATTTTTGAGCGTAACAACAAATAGCTGGTGGCGCACGCATGTTGGAAGCGCCATTGTATGTGCTCCCTGGCAGTGGAAACACACAGACAGCAGGAGGTAAATTCAGCAGCAGGAGGAGGATGAGTGTGTGGCAGCATGCAGTCAATGAGGCAGGCAGCGTGACATAATAGCCCTGGTACCTAGCGGTGATACCAGGGCTGTAAATAAACACAACAGGAGGTCCCAGACAGCGGTCGTGCAGCCCACATTGTGTCCAATACACAACTGGGACAACACAGTTTTCAACCCGGGCACCTCAGAAAAATTAAACCTTTTTTGGTAATGGTTTTGTAGTTTTGGTTTTACAACCAATTACACAGATATATAGCTATTTTTTGACGTAATAGCGGGTGGCAAAGTGGCAGCAGAAGGTAAATCTGTGTACCCTGGCGGTGGGAAACACAGACAGACAGCAGCAGCAGGAGTAATGGAGGAGTAGTGTGAGTGTGGCAGCAGGTAGACAGCGTGACATAATAGCCCTGGTACCTAGCGGTGATACCAGGCCGTAAATAAACACAACAGGAGGTCCCAGACAGCGGTCGTGCAGCCCACATTGTGTCCAATACACAACTGGGACAACACAGTTTTCAACCCGGGCACCTCAGAAAAATTAAACCTTTTTTTGTAATGGTTTTGTAGTTTTGGTTTTACAACCAATTACACAGATATATAGCTATTTTTTTACGTAATAGCTGGTGGCAGAGTGGCAGCAGAAGGTAAATCTGTGTACCCTGGCGGTGGGAAACACAGACAGACAGCAGCAGCAGCAGGAGGAGGAATGGAGGAGTAATTATGTGAGCAGCTATTGTTTGACGTAATAGCTGGTGGCAGTGTGGCAGCAGAAGGTAATTCTGTGTACCCTGGCAGTGGGAAACACAGACAGACAGCAGCAGCAGGAGTAATGGAGGAGTAGTGTGAGTGTGGCAGCAGGTAGACAGCGTGACATAATAGCCCTGGTACCTAGCGGTGATACCAGGCCGTAAATAAACACAACAGGAGGTCCCAGACAGCGGTCGTGCAGCCCACATTGTGTCCAATACACAACTGGGACAACACAGTTTTCAACCCGGGCACCTCAGAAAAATTAAACCTTTTTTTGTAATGGTTTTGTAGTTTTGGTTTTACAACCAATTACACAGATATATAGCTATTTTTTTACGTAATAGCTGGTGGCAGAGTGGCAGCAGAAGGTAAATCTGTGTACCCTGGCGGTGGGAAACACAGACAGACAACAGCAGCAGCAGGAGGAGGAATGGAGGAGTAATTATGTGAGCAGCTATTGTTTGACGTAATAGCTGGTGGCAGTGTGGCAGCAGAAGGTAATTCTGTGTACCCTGGCAGTGGGAAACACAGACAGACAACAGCAGCAGCAGGAGGAGGAATGGAGGACTAATTATGTGAGCAGCTATTGTTTGACGTAATAGCTGGTGGCAGTGTGGCAGCAGAAGGTAATTCTGTGTACCCTGGCAGTGGGAAACACAGACAGACAGCAGCAGCAGGAGTAATGGAGGAGTAGTGTGAGTGTGGCAGCAGGTAGACAGCGTGACATAATAGCCCTGGTACCTAGCGGTGATACCAGGCCGTAAATAAACACAACAGGAGGTCCCAGACAGCGGTCGTGCAGCCCACATTGTGTCCAATACACAACTGGGACAACACAGTTTTCAACCCGGGCACCTCAGAAAAATTAAACCTTTTTTTTTTTAATGGTTTTTTGGTTTTGTTTGTAAAAGAAATTACACAGATATATAGCTATTGTTTGACGTAATAGCTGGTGGCAGAGTGGCAGCAGAAGGTAAATCTGTGTACCCTGGCGGTGGGAAACACAGACAGACAGCAGCAGCAGCAGGAGGAGGAATGGAGGAGTAATTATGTGAGCAGCTATTGTTTGACGTAATAGCTGGTGGCAGTGTGGCAGCAGAAGGTAATTCTGTGTACCCTGGCAGTGGGAAACACAGACAGACAGCAGCAGCAGGAGTAATGGAGGAGTAGTGTGAGTGTGGCAGCAGGTAGACAGCATGACATAATAGCCCTGGTACCTAGCGGTGATACCAGGCCGTAAATAAACACAACAGGAGGTCCCAGACAGCGGTCGTGCAGCCCACATTGTGTCCAATACACAACTGGGACAACACAGTTTTCAACCCGGGCACCTCAGAAAAATTAAACCTTTTTTTTTTTAATGGTTTTTTGGTTTTGTTTGTAAAAGAAATTACACAGATATATAGCTATTGTTTGACGTAATAGCTGGTGGCAGAGTGGCAGCAGAAGGTAAATCTGTGTACCCTGGCGGTGGGAAACACAGACAGACAGCAGCAGCAGCAGGAGGAGGAATGGAGGAGTAATTATGTGAGCAGCTATTGTTTGACGTAATAGCTGGTGGCAGTGTGGCAGCAGAAGGTAATTCTGTGTACCCTGGCAGTGGGAAACACAGACAGACAGCAGCAGCAGGAGTAATGGAGGAGTAGTGTGAGTGTGGCAGCAGGTAGACAGCATGACATAATAGCCCTGGTACCTAGCGGTGATACCAGGCCGTAAATAAACACAACAGGAGGTCCCAGACAGCGGTCGTGCAGCCCACATTGTGTCCAATACACAACTGGGACAACACAGTTTTCAACCCGGGCACCTCAGAAAAATTAAACCTTTTTTTTTTTAATGGTTTTTTGGTTTTGTTTGTAAAAGAAATTACACAGATATATAGCTATTGTTTGACGTAATAGCTGGTGGCAGAGTGGCAGCAGAAGGTAAATCTGTGTACCCTGGCGGTGGGAAACACAGACAGACAGCAGCAGCAGCACACAGCAGCCCACTGTAGGTGTAAAATGTGTGGCTGCAGGCGACGTAATAGTCAAAGTGAACCAGGCTGGCTTAGTGAGCAGGAGCCAGGAGGTGGTAAAGGGTGGTAAGGCACATTAACGATGGTTCTTAGCCAGTTCATGTCCCCCTCTCGCCGACAACAGGGGCCAGGAACTCGCCTTCCACCCACGCCTGGTTCATCTTGAGAAACGTCAGTCTGTCCACAGACTTGTGAGACAGCCGTGAGCGTTTCTCGGTGACCACGCCACCAGCTGCACTGAAGCAGCGCTCGGACAGCACGCTGGAAGGGGGGCAGGACAGCACTTCCAGGGCGTACTGCGCCAGCTCGCTCCAGATCTCCAGGCGCTTGACCCAATACTCCATGGGATCAACAGGGGCATCGCTGTCAAGCCCGCTGTACGACCCCATGTAGTCAGCCACCATGCGGGTCAGGCGCTGGCTGTGACCGGAGGAGGATGCTGCTGCATGCACCTCCTCTCTAGTCACTGCTGCCGGAGCCTCTACAGTCCTGTAGAGCTCGTGGCTGAGAGACAGCAGGTCTGTGGGGCGCTTGCTGCTGCTGGATGCAGGCACCTGCTGCTGCCTCTGTGCTGGCTGCTGGACAGTGGGGGTGGAAGGCTGGGGGAAGGCTTCCTCCAAGCGCTCAACAAGGGCCTGCTGCAAGCTCCTTATTTGTTGCGCTGGGTCTCCTCCTGCAGGCGGCAGGAACTGGCTCAACTTCCCCTTGAGGCGTGGGTCCAACATCATGCTGATCCAGATGTCCTCCCTCTGCTTCATCTGGATCACCCTGGGGTCCCTGCGCAGGCACGTCAGCATGTGCGCTGCCATTGGGAAGAGGCGGGCCACGTCTGCTGGCACATCGACGGCAGTGCTGCTGTCCTCATCCTCCTCCTCTGCCTCGTCAGCCTCATCCTCTCTCCACCCCCGCACCAACTCAGCTGCACTGTGCTGCTCCCCCTCATCAGCAGCAAGGTCAGGGACCTCCACCAAGTCCTCCTCCTCCTCCCCCTCAGAGGTGGACTGTGCAGCTGCTTGCCGCTCCTGCTGGTCCAAGGCTGCCGCTCCCTGTTCCAGCAAAGCATCGAGGGCCCTGTTCAGCAGACAAACCAGGGGCACCCACTCGCAGACCATAGCATGGTCCCTGCTCACCATGTTAGTGGCCTGCAGAAAGGGAGCCAGCACTAAGCACACCTGCTGCATGTGCCTCCAGTCATCATCGGGGACGATGGACGGGATGTTGCTGGTCTTGTCCCTTCTCTGAGCGGCGGAAACAGTGGCCAGGGCAAGGTACTGTTTGACAGCGCGCTTCTGTTCAACCAGACACTCCAACATCGCCAGGGTGGAGTTCCAGCGAGTCGGAACGTCAAGGATCAGCCGATGGCGTGGCAGCTCCAGCTCCTTTTGCACATCTTCCAGGCTCGCACAGGCTGCAGCCGAGCGCCGGAAGTGACGCACAACGTTCCTTGCCGTTTCCAGCAGTTCGCCCATCCCCTGGTAGGTGCGCAAGAACTTCTGCACCACCAGGTTCAGCACGTGGGCAAGACAGGGGATGTGGGTCAGGTTTCCCCTGTCTATTGCGGCAACCAGATTGGCCCCATTGTCGGCCACCACCTCTCCGACTCTGAGGCCTCTGGGGGTCAGCCAAATCCTCTCCTGCTCCTGGAGTTTGGCCAACACATGGGTTGCCGTCAGCTTGGTCTTCCCAAGGCTGACCAAGTGCAGCAGCGCTTGGCAGTGGCGGGCCTTCACGCTGCTGCTGAGGCGGGGGGTTTGGCCAGGTGTGCCGGAGGATGGCAGAGGATCGGAGGAACCTGCTGCAGTTCCCCTGACCCTGCGGGGTGGCACCACCCACTGTGTTGCTGCTGCTGCTGTGCCCGCTGCTGCTCTCCCATCCTCACCCCCTTCCACCAAGCTGACCCAGTGGACAGTGAAGGACAGGTAGCGGCCTGTCCCGAAGCGGCTGCTCCAGGAGTCTATGGTGACGTGGACCCTTTCACCAACCGCGTGCTCCAGCCCTCGCTCCACATTGGCCATCACAAAGCGGTGCAGTGCAGGAATGGCCTTGCGGGAGAAAAAGTGTCTGCTGGGGAGCTGCCAGTCTGGGGCTGCGCAAGCAAGCAGCGCACGAATGTCGCTCCCCTCCTGCACGAGCGTGTACGGCAGGAGTTGGGAGCACATGGCCCGTGCCAGCAAGCCGTTCAGCTGCCGCACGTGACGGCTGCTGGGAGGCAGAGCCCTAACCACCCCCTGGAAGGACTCGCTCAAAAGGCTCTGGCGTGGCCTTTTGCTGGCACGGGAATCAGCAGACACAGCAGAGGAGGCCACTGAGGACTGGCTGCCAGAACAAGCCTCAGTGTCGGCGGCAGGAGTTGCAGAGGGGGGAGGAGCAGTGCGTTTCCGCACTCCTGCTGGTGCAGCTGGAGGAGCAGGAGGGCGGGTGGCTGCTGTTGCTGCTGCTGCTGAAGGCTGTGCAGTGATGGGTGTGGTGCCACTGCCAGCACCAGATGCCTTCAGCCTCTGGAACTCCTGATGCTGGTGGAAATGTTTCGCAGCAAGGTGGTTGATGAGCGAGCTGGTGCAGAACTTTAAGGGGTCTGCACCTCTGCTCAACTTCCGCTGACAGTGGTTGCAAGTGGCGTACTTGCTGTACACTGTGGGCATGGTGAAAAAGCGCCAGATTGGTGACAGAAACACCCCCCTACGGCATGGAAGCGCTGCTGCCTGTCTCCCTGTGGTGGTTGGGGGTGGGGCTTGGGGGGCTTGGGTGCGGCTGGTGGTGGTACTGGCAGATGCTGCTGCTGCTGCTGCTGAGCCTGAGACACCAGCAGGCTGTGGGACCTGCCTACTGCTGCTGCCAATGCTTGCAATGATGCGCCTCCTTGCAAGGCCCACAAGAGCATCCTCCTCCTCCTCCTCAGAGCTGCTGAGGACGACATCCCCTGGAGGTGGTGGCACCCAGTCTCTGTCTGTCACCGGGTCATCAACATCCTCCCCCTCCTGAAACATGTCCTGCTGGGATGAGGACCCCCCAAACTCCTCTCCTGATGCATGGATGGGCTGCTTGACTGTCGCCACAGTCTTGCTGTCCAATCCCTCATCCCCCAAAGTGCCCATCAGCATCTCCTCCTCAAGATCGCCAACAACAGCAGACAATTTACTCATGATGCCTGGGGTCAAAAGACTGCTGAATGACAGGTCGGCGAGTGACGGTGAACTGGCCTCCTCCCCAGACCCTGCTGGGCGGCTGCTGCGAACAGGGGTGGTGGTGGTGGTGGTGAGGGTGGAGGCCTCAGATGCAGAGCTGATGGCGGGCTGCTCATCCTCCGTCATGAGTTGCACCACAGTGTCTGCATGCTTTTCCTCAATGGGACGTTTCCGACCCGGCTGGAGGAAAATCGGAGCAGGTGCTACACGCTGCTGCTGCTGTGTCTCTGCAGCGTGAGTTGCAGATGCTCCTGCTGGGCGGCGCCCAAGGTGTCCACGGCCAGTGGCTATGGGAGGAATGTTAGCCACTGACGCTGCTGCTGCTGTTGCGGAACTGTGCATGGTGGCGCGCCCGCGCCCGCGGCTTGCCACAATGCTGCTCCCTCTCCTCCTGATTCCCTTGCTGCCCTTCCCCTTGCCCAAACCGCGCTGGCTGCCACTTCCAGACATCTTCGATGTTTTGGGCGTATAGACAAAAGTTTTTTAAAAGGGCGGGTGAAAAGTGGGGTACTTTAATAGAGTGGGTTGGTGGGTGAGGTGACTGAGTGAGTGTCTCTAGTACAGTAAGTAAGTAAGTAGTAACAGTCAGGAAGTACAACTAGCAGTTACAATAATCAGTAATCACAAGTAAATTTAGTGTGTGTACACTACAGACAGTGAGTGCACGCACGCGCAAACACGCGCAGGAGCTAGCCTATGAACAGTGACTGAGTGAGTGTCCCTAGTACAGTAAGTAAGTAAGTAGTAACAGTCAGTAAGTACAACTAACTAATTACAATAATCAATCAGTTATCAGAAGGAAATAGAGTGTGTGTAGTGTGCACACAGACAGTGAGTGCACACACGCAGGAGCTAGTAGCCTATGAACAGTGACTGAGTGTCCTAGACTCCTAGTACAGTAAGTAGTAACAGTAAGTACAACTAACTAATTACAATAATCAATCAGTTATCAGAAGGAAATAGAGTGTGTGTAGTGTGTACACAGACAGTGAGTGCACACACGCAGGAGCTAGTAGCCTATGAACAGTGACTGAGTGTCCTAGACTCCTAGTACAGTAAGTAGTAACAGTAAGTACAACTAACTAATTACAATAATCAATCAGTTATCAGAAGGAAATAGAGTGTGTGTAGTGTGTACACAGACAGTGAGTGCACACACGCAGGAGCTAGTAGCCTATGAACAGTGACTGAGTGTCCTAGACTCCTAGTACAGTAAGTAGTAACAGTGAGCAGGGGCGTAGGAATAGACCCTGCAGCCCCTGCAGTTGCAGGGGGGCCCCTAGCAAGTCAGGGGCCCGGAGGAGGAAAGGCTGTCACCACCGGCGTACCTACCGGGGATGCGACTCTCTCAGCCGCAGGGGGGCCCGGCCGCCCGGGGCTGCTCTGGGGCCCGCTCACTGTGCGTGGGGGGAGCGCTGCTCTGGACCCCCCAGCAAGGTGCTCAACTGGCCGCAGCGTCTAATAGACGCTGCGCCAGTTCATTCCCCGCAGCCCCGCTCCACCAGCAGCCTGCATAGTCTCCGGCAGGCAGAGCAGGGCTACGGCAAGATGGCCGCCGAAGAAGCCCTACAGTGGAGACTATTTGTGTCTCTAGTACAGGGCTTCGGCAGCCATCTTGCCGTAGCCCTGCACTCTGCCTGTCAGCGCGGGAGATGTGCTGCAGCAGGACTCGGGGAGCTGCGAGCCAGATGCCGGGAGAGGAGAAGACTTCTGTCAGGTAAGTGAATTGGTTTTTTTTCACAGGTGCATTTTTTTTTTCTAGTGTCTGCTGCCTACATTGTGATTTTCTGGTCACTGCTGCCCACATTGTGATTTTCAGGTGTCTGCTGCCCACATTGCGATTTTCTGGTGTCTGCTGCCCACATTATGATTTTCAGGTGTCTGCTGCCCACATTGTGATTTTCAGGTGTCTGCTGCCCACATTATGATTTTCTGGTCACTGCTGCCCACATTGTGATTTTCTGGTGTCTGCTGCCCACATTATGATTTTCTGGTCACTGCTGCCCACATTGCGATTTTCTGGTGTCTGCTGCCCACATTATGATTTTCTGGTCACTGCTGCCCACATTGTGATTTTAAGGTGTCTGCTGCCCACATTATGATTTTCTGGTGTCTGCTGCCCACATTACGATTTTCTGGTCACTGCTGCCCACATTGCGATTTTCTGGTGTCTGCTGCCCACATTATGATTTTCTGGTGTCTGCTGCCCACATTATGATTTTCTGGTGTCTGCTGCCCACATTACGATTTTCTGGTGTCTGCTGCCCACATTATGATTTTCTGGTGTCTGCTGCCCACATTGCGATTTTCTGGTCACTGCTGCCCACATTGTGATTTTCAGGTGTCTGCTGCCCACATTGCGATTTTCTGGTGTCTGCTGCCCACATTATGATTTTCTGGTGTCTGCTGCCCACATTACGATTTTCTGGTCACTGCTGCCCACATTGCGATTTTCTGGTGTCTGCTGCCCACATTACGATTTTCTTTTTTTTTAAAGAGAATTTTTATTGATTTTGTGATATATTTACACATTAACAAACATTACAACAACAATAACATTTGGTGTTCTTCCGCATCAACCTCAAGATATCTATTCTTGTGTCATTACATTTAACAGATGTTATGTCTTAAATTCTTACAAAGCTAGTTGTTACTATACTTTACAAATCAGAAAAGGAGAGATAAAGCTTCATTCCCACCACTTGGATCTCAGGTAAGTATTCATCTAATCATTAATAACAGCATAAACAACATAACTAATGAAGATCTTGTATCATCACAGAAATATCAAGGTGAGGGATCACAGTTTCGAAAGCATTAACCCAAATATTCCATACCTTTTCGAACTTTCCAAACTGTGATCTGGATTGGTATGTTAGTTTGTATAAGGGCAATACATTATTTACTGTTTCCTTCCATTGTTTTAGCGAGGGTACCGAATTTTGCTTCCATTTGGAAGTAAGGGATTTCCTAGCAAAGAACAGTAGTATGCGTATTAAAGTTTTCTTGTGTGTTCCGCATCCTATGTCCCCTAATATGCCTAGCATGCATGCTTGAAAGGACATTACAACAGGGAGTTTAAGTTTGTCTGATAGGAAGTGTATTACTGTCCTCCAGTAAGTTTGGACCTGGGGACAGTACCACACACAGTGTAGAAAATCAGCACTTATCGCCTTACATTTAAAACATAAGTCCGTAGCCCCTCTTCCCATCCTAGCCAATCGGATTGGTGTTATATAAGCCTGGTGTTGCCACTTAAGCTGAATTACTTTATCCCTTGAGGTTATTACAGTTTTAAAGTATGTATCCTGAAATTCCGACCACTCCGAGTCAGTGATATTCACCCCCCCACTCTCCCATTTGTATTTATAATTATTACGGATATTGTTCTGTTTAGCAAGGAGTACAAAGTTATAGTATCTTGATATTTGTTTGTTGGTATCCTTTTGTAGAAGCAGTGATTCTAGTGGCATTGGAGCCATTATAACTCCTTGTAAGCCAAGTTGGGATTTAAGAGCGTGCCTAATTTGAAAGTAACGGAAGAGCGAGTGGGGTGGTAAACCAAACTCCTGCCTCAGAGTGGCAAAGTCCTTAAAGGAACCTTCACAATATAACTGGTTGATGTACTTAATACCTACTTTACACCAAAAATGAATATCCGGAATTCTTTTGAGTTCTGGAAGTTGCTTGTTATGCCACAAGGGCAGGTTAGGAGATATAGTGCTGGGAGAGGGGTCGCATATCTTTTGTGCCTTTTTAAATACCCTAATAGTGTGTTGGATCAAACATGAGCCTTCATCTCCCATGGGGGCCTTACCTCTATATATAATAGAGCATAAAGCTTCATAAGAAGTGGCAATGTCCGCTTCTGTATTCATGTCTGAGTGTGTTCTTGTGGAACTCAACCAGTGCTGTATAGGCACCAGTTGAGATGCGAGGTAATAAGCTTGGTAATCCGGTAGGGCAAATCCGCCTTCAGCTATTGGTAGTTGAAGCGTTCGCAACGCTATTTTTGGTGTACTACCTGCCCACAGAAAACTGGTCATAATAGAGTCTATTTTTTTAAATATTTTCTGTGGGAGCCAACATGGAGACATCTGCAGCACGTACAGTAGTTTAGGGGCTATAATCATCTTTATGGAACATACCCTGCCATATAGATTCAGTGGCAGATTAGACCAACGCTTCAGTTGAGCCTCTATGGTTGTAATAACTGGTTGGATATTATTGGTCTTGAATGAGAAAATGTCTTTATGTATCCAAATACCCAGGTACTTGAATTTGTCCACAATTAGTAAGTTTGACATTGGAGAAATTATAGTGTGGTCAAATATGTCTAAGGGGAATAATACCGATTTTGACCAATTGATAGTAAGGCCTGATAGTCGTCCAAACCTTCCATATAGCTCCAACACTGCAGTCAAGGAAGGGCCAGGGTCAGCCAAATATATAAGCATGTCATCTGCATAAAGGGATATTTTTTCCATTATATTGTTGATTTTAAGGCCTATGATGTTGCAGCTCCCACGTACTGCATGTGCCAGTGGCTCTATAGCTAGAGCAAAAAGCAGAGGGGACAGTGGGCACCCCTGCCTAGTACCTCGGCGTATCTGGAAGGGTTCGGATACAACCTGGTTGACCCTAACCCTTGCGACTGGTTTGGTGTATAGGATCTGGATCCACTTACAGAAGCGAGGACCGAAGCCGTAACTTTTAAGTACTTGTGTTAGATAAGGCCATTCTATAGAATCGAATGCCTTATTGGCATCGAGAGATAAAATTATTCTAGTTTTGGAATTTGGATGAGGGAATTGTATATTAGAAAGAAGTCTGCGTATATTCATTCTAGTCGACCTTCCCCCAATAAAACCACATTGGTCCGGATGAACTAGCTTCTGCATTACTTTATCTAGGCGAATTGCCAACACTTTAGATAAGATTTTGGTGTCCGTGTTCATTAGTGATATTGGCCTATATGAGTCGCACATTAATGGGTCTTTACCCGGTTTAAGAATGAGAGTGATTAACGCATCTCTCATTGATTCAGGCAGTTCCCCTTTTTCATATATACTAGGAAGGAGCGAGGCCAGTCTTGGTAGGATATCTGTTTTGTTTTTGGAATACCATTCAACTGGGATTCCATCGGGTCCTGGGGCTTTGCCTTTATTAAGACTTGCCAATGCTACTCCCAGTTCATCCAGTCCAATAGGTGAATCCAATGTTTCAACCTCTACTTCCGTTAGAGTTGGTAAGGAGAGCTGTTCAAAGAAAGCCTCCATCTCAGTATCATTAAAATTTGTCCGAGAATTGTAAACTTGCTCATAAAAATTCTTAAACTCCTCTGCCATGCCTACAGATGTCTCCAATAGCGTCCCGTCTGATTGTTGTATAGCTGAAATAGCCGTTGTGTCAGTTTGTGCTTTGAGTAGGTATGCTAGTAGTTTCCCACATTTATTACCGTGCTCAAATTGACTTTGTTTATGAATTATGTCTTTTCTTTTTACACTATTGAGTAGTTCTAACTCCAGTTTTCTCCTAGCTAACTCCCATTGTGTATATCTATTTGGGCTAGGATTTAGTATTAATTGTGCTTTACATGCCTCTGACTCCCTCCTAATATACTCCTGATGAGCTTTGTTATTGTTCCTGAGTACGGACATAGCTGAACGAAAGGATGCTCGCAGCACCGCTTTTCCAGCATCCCAGCAGACATCGTTACTCACTGTACCCTCATTTTCTCTCCAATAATACGACATACTTTTTTGACATTCAGCCAACACATTTTCATCCTCCAACCACACCGCACCCATTCTCCAGAGGCCCGCGCAACCTACTCCTGGAGTGTTAATAGTGCATATCAATGGGGAATGATCCGATATACCATGTGACAGGTACTGTATATCTATAATATATGGGAGCATATCTTTAGAGGTCAAGACCATATCAATACGTGACATTGTTTTGTAGCTGTCAGAGTAGCAGGAGAATTCTCTTTTATGGGGATATTTCCATCTCCAAACGTCGTTTAATTGATACATCTTGATCCAATCAAGAAAGGATGTAAAGGAGCGGTGACTTCTATTTAGTCTGTCTGCATCTGGGTCTATTATGGCATTAAAATCCCCCATAATCATAAGGGGACCTTCCAGTATATTATGAAGTTTCGAAGACATCCCTTCTAATATTTGTATTTTGAATGGGGGTGGAATATATATGGATACCATAGTAAAAATATGACCTTCTAAATTACATTTTATAATCACATAATTACCGTTGGGATCGGTGAGAGCTGTCAAAATTTTGCCAGGAAAGGATTTACTAATAAGTATGGCGGTGCCCCTGGAGAATGAGGAGAAATGAGCAAGGTAATACTTGGATATCCATGGTTTTTTTAATAATAGAGCTCTGGAGCCCACTAGGTGTGTCTCCTGGAGACAGATCACATGTGGTTGTTTTTGTTTGAGATACTCAAATACTAATTTACGCTTAATATTGTTATTCAGACCCCTGACATTCCAGGTAATTACCTTTAGCTGCATTTGTAGTGGGTTTTACTATTGTATTGAAACAATGATCCCTCATAAATGTTAAGTAACCATTTTGCAGTAAGGCAGCTTGCGCGGAAAAACAACCAAAAACATAACAACATAACGACACATATAACCCAACCCCTAACCCTCCCTGCTCTCCGGAATAATAACCATCGGGAGCCTGTATCCCGAACCGTTCCCATTAACCTGAGTGGAGCACTTACTTAGGGCCAGCTACCCAGAACCCGCATTATTAGTTGAATAATATGATTTAGATATTTTGCGGACAAGTTTACATTAAGAAGACGTGGTTATCCCTGACCATCCCTTAGGTCTGGTGCAGTATACCACTAGTGATGTACCTTGTAGCCATTACATATACAATGCAATGAGCATTACCACATTTGGAGAAGCCAAATCTTCACCATAGTGTGTGGACCAGATGGGGGAGGGGGGGGGGGGGAAGGAAGGGCGGTGGGAGGTATAGGTAAGACGGGGTGTCAAAGGGGAAGAGAAAAACAGGAGATAATCAGGTCATAATATAAGCCAGCAGTAAATCAGTTCCTTATATATTTTAGATATGCCTTTGGAGTAATATAAACATTGCTGAGCATTGTAGAGTTCAGTTAATGCAGAGCTATCAGACTTTAAGCAGTTTTTCCTGAGATAGTGAGTTTCCACCTTTGGATTCAATGGTGCTCTGCTGCCACCTACTGGACAGACATAGCTAGTGCCCAGCATATATGCTTGATTGATTGTAAGGAGAGCTATTAAACCAGAAGCTTCTAGAATGTTACTCAAAACTGTCAGCCATGATCCATGGGGAATAATAATCAATTTCCTCGCCGATGGTACTGTGTGAGGCACATTAAAGAGGAATAAGTTCTTAACAATGTATTATGGCGCATTTCACTTTATCATCCTCTGTCGACATATTCCTGTATAACCTATGGTGTTGCTTTAAATCAATGCTGCAGTAAGCAAGCTGACAGTTCCAACCAGGATTTTACTTAACCGGCCTATAAATTCCAAGTTACAGAACAGTCTCGAAAAAAAGAAAAATTTGGTGGGATGTTACCTCGGTAAAGATAAGGCACAGTAATACTTCTTACATATTATAAGTAGACAGATATTTATTTCCTAGGTGGACGTGGTTTTGCAGTGGAAATTTTCATTCCCTGACCTTCCATCCATTTTATGGCATCACTCGCAGTTGTGAAGAAATGTGTTTTAGAGTCATATTGAACGCGCAGCTTTGCTGGAAACAGCATACTGTATGGGATCTGTAGTTCCCTGAGGGAGATTTTAACATTGAAGAAGGTAGCTCTTTGTTTTTGTATCTCTGTAGAAAAATCCTGGTATATCGATATCTTCCCCCCATTAAACGTTAGATCTGGGGCATCCCGCGCTGCGCGGAGAATTTCAATTTTGTCTCTATAGTTGAGCAGTTTTGCAATGAGTGGGCGATCATTAACCCCTGGCTTAGGGGGCCCCCCTGGAACACGGTGCGCTCTTTCTATTGCAAAAGCATGCGAGGGATTTAAGTCAGGTAAATGATCCTTCAACCAGTTTTCCAAAAAGGTTTCTGGGAATCTCCCTTCTGCTTTTTCAGGGAAACCCACAAATCTGAGGTTGGATCTTCTGGATCTGTTTTCCAGATCATCTATTTTGAAAGCATGCATGTCAGATTTTTGTGTTAAGGCTGTTTGTGTACGCTGCATAGGTTGTATAGTGTCCTCCAGCTGCCCCACTCTGCGCTCTGTTTCCTTTGTTCTATCCTTTAACTTACTGAAGTCGTTTTTTAGGAAGGACATTTCAGCATGAATAGAGTCCAACCTGGATGTTAATGATAATTGCAGGCCGTGTATGGCCTCTAGCAGTTCTGCCCTGGTGGGTTCCGGCTTCTCCCCCTCCTCCTCCCCGGCGCCATCTTGGGCCTGCTCTCGATCTCCCCCACCTCTGCCTCCTGCCGCCAGCTCTGCTGGTCTAGGGGATAGGGGCCGTGGTACCTGCTCCTGGGGATGTGGTGCGGAGTGCCCCCCGGCCAGCATCTCTTCCTCTGATGGTGATGTTGGTGGAGAGATGTGCGCTGTAGCCGAGCTGCATGCGGACATGCTGTCCCCGGCGCCATCTTGCGGATCCTTCCTGGCGAATCTCGCCAGCTTTTCAGCGGCATCATACACCACCGGGGGCCCGTATTTTGTCATCTCTGGGTCCTGTGTGGTTTTGCCCTCACGTTTAGCTGTGCGGGAGGCCCGGTGTCGGCGTCTTCTGCTATGTCCAGCCAGGATTATGCTGCGGGTTCCTAGGAGCTGAGGAGAAGCACGTCCTCACGCTTCCATTGCTGGCCACGCCCCCCCCGCACTCCCACATTACGATTTTCTGGTCACTGCTGCCCACATTGCGATTTTCTGGTCACTGCTGCCCACATTGCGATTTTCTGGTGTCTGCTGCCCACATTATGATTTTCAGGTGTCTGCTGCCCACATTATGATTTTCTGGTGTCTGCTGCCCACATTATGATTTTCTGGTGTCTGCTGCCCACATTATGATTTTCTGGTCACTGCTGCCCACATTGTGATTTTCAGGTGTCTGCTGCCCACATTATGATTTTCTGGTGTCTGCTGCCCACATTATGATTTTCTGGTGTCTGCTGCCCACATTATGATTTTCTGGTCACTGCTGCCCACATTGTGATTTTCAGGTGTCTGCTGCCCACATTGCGATTTTCTGGTGTCTGCTGCCCACATTATGATTTTCTGGTGTCTGCTGCCCACATTACGATTTTCTGGTCACTGCTGCCCACATTGCGATTTTCTGGTGTCTGCTGCCCACATTGCAATTTTCTGGTGTCTGCTGCCCACATTACGATTTTCTGGTCACTGCTGCCCACATTGCGATTTTCTGGTCACTGCTGCCCACATTGCGATTTTCTGGTGTCTGCTGCCCACATTATGATTTTCAGGTGTCTGCTGCCCACATTGTGATTTTCAGGTGTCTGCTGCCCACATTATGATTTTCTGGTGTCTGCTGCCCACATTGTGATTTTCAGGTGTCTGCTGCCCACATTGTGATTTTCTGGTGTCTGCTGCCCACATTGCGATTTTCTGGTCACTGCTGCCCACATTATGATTTTCAGGTGTCTGCTGCCCACATTATGATTTTCTGGTGTCTGCTGCCCACATTATGATTTTCTGGTGTCTGCTGCCCACATTATGATTTTCTGGTCACTGCTGCCCACATTGTGATTTTCAGGTGTCTGCTGCCCACATTGCGATTTTCTGGTGTCTGCTGCCCACATTATGATTTTCTGGTGTCTGCTGCCCACATTATGATTTTCTGGTCACTGCTGCCCACATTATGATTTTCAGGTGTCTGCTGCCCACATTATGATTTTCTGGTGTCTGCTGCCCACATTATGATTTTCTGGTGTCTGCTGCCCACATTATGATTTTCTGGTCACTGCTGCCCACATTGTGATTTTCAGGTGTCTGCTGCCCACATTGCGATTTTCTGGTGTCTGCTGCCCACATTATGATTTTCTGGTGTCTGCTGCCCACATTACGATTTTCTGGTCACTGCTGCCCACATTGCGATTTTCTGGTGTCTGCTGCCCACATTGCAATTTTCTGGTGTCTGCTGCCCACATTACGATTTTCTGGTCACTGCTGCCCACATTGCGATTTTCTGGTCACTGCTGCCCACATTGCGATTTTCTGGTGTCTGCTGCCCACATTATGATTTTCAGGTGTCTGCTGCCCACATTGTGATTTTCAGGTGTCTGCTGCCCACATTATGATTTTCTGGTGTCTGCTGCCCACATTGTGATTTTCAGGTGTCTGCTGCCCACATTGTGATTTTCTGGTGTCTGCTGCCCACATTGCGATTTTCTGGTGTCTGCTGCCCACATTATGATTTTCTGGTGTCTGCTGCCCACATTACGATTTTCTGGTGTCTGCTGCCCACATTGCGATTTTCTGGTGTCTGCTGCCCACATTATGATTTTCTGGTGTCTGCTGCCCACATTACGATTTTCTGGTCACTGCTGCCCACATTGCGATTTTCTGGTGTCTGCTGCCCACATTGCGATTTTCTGGTGTCTGCTGCCCACATTACGATTTTCTGGTCACTGCTGCCCACATTACGATTTTCTGGTGTCTGCTGCCCACATTGCGATTTTCTGGTCACTGCTGCCCACATTGCGATTTTCTGGTGTCTGCTGCCCACATTGCGATTTTCTGGTGTCTGCTGCCCACATTACGATTTTCTGGTCACTGCTGCCCACATTGCGATTTTCTGGTCACTGCTGCCCACATTGCGATTTTCTGGTGTCTGCTGCCCACATTATGATTTTCTGGTGTCTGCTGCCCACATTACGATTTTCAGGTGTCTGCTGCCCACATTACGATTTTCAGGTGTCTGCTGCCCACATTACGATTTTCAGGTGTCTGCTGCCCACATTAGGATTTTCTGGTGTCTGCTGCCCACATTGCGATTTTCTGGTGTCTGCTGCCCACATTGCGATTTTCTTGTGTCTGCTGCCCACATTACGATTTTCAGGTGTCTGCTGCCCACATTGTGATTTTCAGGTGTCTGCTGCCCACATTACGATTTTCTGGTCACTGCTGCCCACATTGCGATTTTCTGGTCACTGCTGCCCACATTGCGATTTTCAGGTGTCTGCTGCCCTCATTACGATTTTCAGGTGTCTGCTGCCCACATTATGATTTTCAGGTGTCTGCTGCCCACATTACGATTTTCAGGTGTCTGCTGCCCACATTGCGATTTTCAGGTGTCTGCTGCCCACATTGCGATTTTCTGGTGTCTGCTGCCCACATTACGATTTTCTGGTGTATGCTGCCCACATTAGGATTTTCTGGTGACTGCTGCCCACATTGCGATTTTCTGGTGACTGCTGCCCACATTGCGATTTTTCTGGTGACTGCTGCCCACATAAGGATTTTCTGGTGACTGCTGCCCACATTAGGATTTTCTGGTGTCTGCTGCCCACATTACGACATTCTGGTGACTGACTGCTGCCCACATTAGGATTTTCTGGTGACTGCTGCCCACATTACGATATTCTGGTGACTGCTGCCCACATTAGGATTTTCTGGTGACTGATGCCCACATTGCAATTTTCTGGTGACTGCTGCCCACATGGCGATTTTCTGGTGACTGCTGCCCACATTGCGATTTTCTGGTGAACTCTGCCCACATTACGATTTTCTGGCCCACATTACGATTTTCTGGTGAACACTGCCCACGTTACGATTGTCTGGTGAATGCTGTCCACGTTACGATTTTCTGGTGAACGCTGCCCACATTACGATTTTCTGGCCCACATTACGATTTTCTGGTGAACACTGCCCAAGTTACGATTGTCTGGTGAATGCTGTCCATGTTACAATTTTCTGGTGAACTCTGCCCACATTACGATTTTCTGTCCCACATTACGATATTCTGGTGAACGCTGCCCACATTACGATTGTCTGGTGAATGCTGCCCACGTTACAATTTTCTGGTGACTGCTGCTCACGTTACTATTTTCTGGTGACTGGTGCCCACATTACGATTTTCTGGTGAACTCTGCCCACATTATGATTTTCTAAAGGCCCACATTACGATTTTCTGGTGAACTCTGCCCACATTACGATTTTCTGGCCCACATTACGATTGTCTGGTAAAATGCTGCCCACTTTACAATTAATTTACAGTGAAACGCTGCCCCATTACGATTATTTGGCACCTATGGGGGGGGGCCCCATCCAAATATTCGCAGGGGGGCCCAGTGATTTCTAGTTACGCCCCTGACAGTGAGTACAACTAACTAATTACAATATTCAATTACAATAATCAATCAGTTATCAGAACTTGGAAATAGAGTGTGTGTAGTGTGTACACAGAAAGTGAGTGCACACACGCAGGAGCAGCTAGTAGCCTATGAACAGTGACAGTGAGTGTCCTAGTACAGTTACAGTATATAACTACAATACTAATACAATCAGTAGTAAAGGACAGCAGAAATACTGGTATAGAATAGAGAGAAATAAACAGAGGACAGGAGGACAGCTGCCCACACAGGCAGGCCCTGAGGCCTAAAGCTGTAAGCCTGCAGCAGCTGGCCTGTCTCTATGTAACACAAAAGCCTACTAACTAAAATACAATGTCTAACTAACTAACAACAATATAGGTGTGTATAGGAGGTGTATGTGAGCAAAAACGCTAGATAAATGATCACAATAGAGCACTTGCTAAGCCAAAGCACAAAGGAGCAACTCTCTCTCTATGCAAGTCTCAGGCAAGGACGGAGAAACGTAACATGGCGGCCGCTATTTATAGGGTAGGGGCTGGCCAGGGTCCCCCTCTGTGATTGGCTGCCGTCAGAGGGCCTGGGAGCCCTCTGATTGGCTCTAAGGACATCAATCTGGGCTATGACGCTATTCGAGCTCGGTACCGAGCTCGAATAGCGCCGTTTGCTCGAATAGCTCGAATAGTGAATGGGCTATTCGAGTGTACGCGAATAGCCCATTCGAATAGCTACAGCTATTCGGAGCTCGAATACCGAGCTCGAATAGCTGGAAAAGAGCTCGAATATTCGAGCTACTCGAATATTCGAGCTCTGCTGAGCACCACTGGTACTGAGCCCCACCCATCATGCACCTCCGATCATGCATCTCTCCAGGACAGTCAGTAATGTGCAGCAGATCATCACTTCCTGTCACTGATCACCCAGACAGGATGTACCGAGCCCCTCCCATCATGCATCTCTCCAGGACAGTCAGTAATGTGCAGCAGATCATCACTTCCTGTCACTGATCACCCGGGCAGGATGTACCGAGCCCCTCCCATCATGCATCTCTCCAGGACAGCCAGTAATGTGCAGCAGATCATCACTAGTGTTGGGCGAACAGTGTTCGCCACTGTTCGGGTTCTGCAGAACATCACCCTGTTCGGGTGATGTTCGGGTTCGGCCGAACACCTGATGGTGTTCGGCCAAACTGTTCGGCCATATGGCCGAACTAAGAGCGCATGGCCGAACGTTACCCGAACGTTCGGCTAGCGCTGTGATTGGCCGAACGGGTCACGTGTAGTGTTGGGCGAACATCTAGATGTTCGGGTTCGGGCCGAACATGGCCGCGATGTTCGGGTGTTCGAGCCGAACTCCGAACATAATGGAAGTCAATGGGGACCCGAACTTTCGTGCTTTGTAAAGCCTCCTTATATGCTACATACCCCAAATTTACAGAGTATATGCACCTTGGGAGTGGGTACAAGAGGAAAAAAAATTAGCAAAAAGAGCTTATAGTTTTTGAGAAAATCGATTTTAAAGTTTCAAGGGGAAAACTGTCTTTTAAATGCGGGAAATGTCTGTTTTCTTTGCACAGGTAACATGCTTTTTGTCGGCATGCAGTCATAAATGTAATACATATAAGAGGTTCCAGGAAAAGGGACCGGTAACGCTAACCCAGCAGCAGCACACGTGATGGAACAGGAGGAGGGTGGCGCAGGAGGAGAAGGCCACGCTTTGAGACACAACAACCCATGCCTTGCATGAGGACAAGAAGCGTGCGGATAGCAATTTGCGTTTTGTCGCCATGCAGTCATAAATGTAATACAGATGAGAGGTTCAATAAACAGGGACCGGAAACGCTAACCCATCACAGATGTTCATTGTTCATGTTACTTGGTTGGGGTCCGGGAGTGTTGCGTAGTCGTTTCCAATCCAGGATTGATTCATTTTAATTTGAGTCAGACGGTCTGCATTTTCTGTGGAGAGGCGGATACGCCGATCTGTGACAATGCCTCCGGCAGCACTGAAACAGCGTTCCGACATAACGCTGGCTGCCGGGCAAGCCAGCACCTCTATTGCGTACATTGCCAGTTTGTGCCAGGTGTCTAGCTTCGATACCCAATAGTTGAAGGGTGCAGATGGATTGTTCAACACAGCTATGCCATCTGACATGTAGTCCTTGACCATCTTCTCCAGGCGATCATTGTTGGAGGTGGATCTGCACGCTTGCTGTTCTGTGTGCTGCTGCATGGGTGTCAGAAAATTTTCCCACGCCAAGGACACTGCCGATACCATTCCCTTTTGGGCACTAGCTGCGGCTTGTGTTGTTTGCTGCCCTCCTGGTCGTCCTGGGTTTGCGGAAGTCAGTCTGTCGGCGAACAACTGGCTAGAGGAGGGGGAGGATGTCAATCTCCTCTTTAAAGTCTCCACAAGGGCCTGCTGGTATTCTTCCATTTTGACCTGTCGGACTCTTTCTTCAAGCAGTTTTGGAACATTGTGTTTGTACCGTGGATCCAGAAGGGTATAAACCCAGTAATTGGTGTTGTCCAGAATGCGCACAATGCCTGGGTCGCGTTCAATGCAGTCCTAGGCCGAAGAGGTCATAGCCTAGGGTCACAAAAACATGTTTATTTGGGCTATTTCAATGGTAGTGATGGTGACGTACATAAATCTCAGCCATGGCCGTTAGCAACGTCTGAATTTCACGAAATGTCTCATGCAGGTAGAAGACATATTGTTAGACTTGGATTCCAAAGATGGGGTCCCTACATCTCTGCAAACCAGAGTTACAGGGGTCCAAAATTGGTAAAAACCCCCATAGACTTTCATTGCCTCCCTATTTCACTTTCCAAAATCTCACATCTTTTCAAAGGGCAATGGCTCAGCAGTACCAAATTTTCTAGCATTGTAGGGACCCTTAGGGGGAACATGACTGGTGAGTTTCGGGCCCCTAGGCCAAAGAGGTCATAGCTTAGGGTCACAAAAACCTGTTTATTTGGGCTATTTCAATGGTAGTGATGGTGACGTACATAAATCTCAGCTATGGCCGTTAGCAACGTCTGAATTTCACGAAATGTCTCATGCAGGTAGAAGACATATTTTTAGACTTGGATTCCAAAGATGGGGTCCCTACATCTCTGCAAACCAGAGTTACAGGGGTCCAAAATTGGTAAAATCCCCCATAGACTTTCATTGCCTCCCTATTTCACTTTCCAAAATCTCACATCTTTACAAAGGGCAATGGCTCAGCAGTACCAAATTTTCTAGCATTGTAGGGACCCTTAGGGGGAACATGACTGGTGAGTTTCGGGCCCCTAGGCCAAAGAGGTCATAGCCTAGGGTCACAAAAACCTGTTTATTTGGGCTATTTCAATGGTAGTGATGGTGACGTACATAAATCTCAGCTATGGCCATTAGCAACGTCTGAATTTCACGAAATGTCTCATGCAGGTAGAAGACATATTGTTAGACTTGGATTCCAAAGATGGGGTCCCTACATCTCTGCAAACCAGAGTTACAGGGGTCCAAAATTGGTAAAATCCCCCATAGACTTTCATTGCCTCCCTATTTCACTTTCCAAAATCTCACATCTTTTCAAAGGGCAATGGCTCAGCAGTACCAAATTTTCTAGCATTGTAGGGACCCTTAGGGGGAACATGACTGGTGAGTTTCGGGCCCCTAGGCCAAAGAGGTCATAGCCTAGGGTCACAAAAACCTGTTTATTTGGGCTATTTCAATGGTAGTGATGGTGACGTACATAAATCTCAGCTATGGCCGTTAGCAATGTCTGAATTTCACGAAATGTCTCATGCAGGTAGAAGACATATTGTTAGACTTGGATTCCAAAGATGGGGTCCCTACATCTCTGCAAACCAGAGTTACAGGGGTCCAAAATTGGTAAAATCCCCCATAGACTTTCATTGCCTCCCTATTTCACTTTCCAAAATCTCACATCTTTTCAAAGGGCAATGGCTCAGCAGTACCAAATTTTCTAGCATTGTAGGGACCCTTAGGGGGAACATGACTGGTGAGTTTCGGGCCCCTAGGCCAAAGAGGTCATAGCCTAGGGTCACAAAAACCTGTTTATTTGGGCTATTTCAATGGTAGTGATGGTGACGTACATAAATCTCAGCTATGGCCGTTAGCAACGTCTGAATTTCACAAAATGTCTCATGCAGGTAGAAGACATATTGTTAGACTTGGATTCCAAAGATGGGGTCCCTACATCTCTGCAAACCAGAGTTACAGGGGTCCAAAATTGGTAAAATCCCCCATAGACTTTCATTGCCTCCCTATTTCACTTTTCAAAATCTCACATCTTTTCAAAGGGCAATGGCTCAGCAGTACCAAATTTTCTAGCATTGTAGGGACCCTTAGGGGGAACATGACTGGTGAGTTTCGGGCCCCTAGGCCAAAGAGATCATAGCCTAGGGTCACAAAAACCTGTTTATTTGGGCTATTTCAATGGTAGTGATGGTGACGTACATAAATCTCAGCCATGGCCGTTAGCAACGTCTGAATTTCACGAAATGTCTCATGCAGGTAGAAGACATATTGTTAGACTTGGATTCCAAAGATGGGGTCCCTACATCTCTGCAAACCAGAGTTACAGGGGTCCAAAATTGGTAAAATCCCCCATAGACTTTCATTGCCTCCCTATTTCACTTTCCAAAATCTCATATCTTTTCAAAGGGCAATGGCTCAGCAGTACCAAATTTTCTAGCATTGTAGGGACCCTTAGGGGGATCATGACTGGTGAGTTTTGCCACTGCTGAGCCATTGCCCTTTGAAATGGTGTGAGATTTTGGAACGGTAAATAGTAGGCCCAATGAAAGCCTATGGGGGATTTTACCAATTTTGGACCCCTGTAACTCTGGTTTGCAGAGATGTAGGGACCCCATCTTTGGAATCCAAGTCTAACAATATGTCTTCTACCTGCATGAGACATTTCGTGAAATTCAGACGTTGCTAACGACCATAGCTGAGATTTATGTACGTCACCATCACTACCATTGAAATAGCCCAAATAAACAGGTTTTTGTGACCCTAGGCTATGACCTATTTGGCCTAGGGGCCCGAAACTCACCAGTCATGTTCCCCCTAAGGGTCCCTACAATGCTAGAAAATTTGGTACTGCTGAGCCATTGCCCTTTGAAAAGATGTGAGATTTTGGAAAGTGAAATAGGGAGGCAATGAAAGTCTATGGGGGATTTTACCAATTTTGGACCCCTGTAACTCTGGTTTGCAGAGATGTAGGGGCCCCATCTTTGGAATCCAAGTCTAACAATATGTCTTCTACCTGCATGAGACATTTCGTGAAATTCAGACGTTGCTAACGGCCATGGCTGAGATTTATGTACGTCACCATCACTACCATTGAAATAGCCCAAATAAACATGTTTTTGTGACCCTAGGCTATGACCTCTTCGGCCTAGGACTTGAACGCGACCCAGGCATTGTGCGCATTCTGGACAACACCAATTACTGGGTTTATACCCTTCTGGATCCACGGTACAAACACAATGTTCCAAAACTGCTTGAAGAAAGAGTCCGACAGGTCAAAATGGAAGAATACCAGCAGGCCCTTGTGGAGACTTTAAAGAGGAGATTGACATCCTCCCCCTCCTCTAGCCAGTTTTACGCCGACAGACTGACTTCCGCAAACCCAGGACGACCAGGAGGGCAGCAAACAACACAAGCCGCAGCTAGTGCCCAAAAGGGAATGGTATCGGCAGTGTCCTTGGAGTGGGAAAATTTTCTGACACCCATGCAGCAGCACACAGAACAGCAAGCGTGCAGATCCACCTCCAACACCGATCGCCTGGAGAAGATGGTCAAGGACTACATGTCAGATGGCATAGCTGTGTTGAACAATCCATCTGCACCCTTCAACTATTGGGTATCGAAGCTAGACACCTGGCACAAACTAGCAATGTACGCAATAGAGGTGCTGGCTTGCCCGGCAGCCAGCGTTATGTCGGAACGCTGTTTTAGTGCTGCCGGAGGCATCGTCACAGATCGGCGTATCCGCCTCTCCACAGAAAATGCAGACCGTCTGACTCAAATTAAAATGAATCAATCCCGGATTGGAAACGACTACGCAACACTCCCGGACCCCAACCAAGTAACATGAACAATGAACATCTGTGATGGGTTAGCGTTTCCGGTCCCTGTTTATTGAACCTCTCATCTGTATTAAATTTATGACTGCATGGCGACAAAACGCAGATTGCTATCCGCATGCTTCTTGTCCTCATGCAAGGCCTGGGTTGTTGTGTCTCAAAGCGTGGCCTTCTCCTCCTGCGCCACCCTCCTCCTGTTCCATCACATGTGCTGCTGCTGGGTTAGCGTTGCCGGTCCCTTTTCCTGGAACCTCTTATATGTATTACATTTATGACTGCATGCCGACAAAAAGCATGTTACCTGTGCAAAGAAAACAGACATTTCCCGCATTTAAAAGACAGTTTTCCCTTTGAAACTTTAAAATCGATTTTCTCAAAAACTATAAGCTCTTTTTGCTAAAAAAATTTTTCCTCTTGTACCCACTCCCAAGGTGCACATACCCTGCAAATTTGGGGTATGTAGCATGTAAGGAGGCTTTACAAAGCACAAAAGTTCGGGTCCCCATTGACTTCCATTATGTTCGGAGTTCGGCTCGAACACCCGAACATCGCGGCCATGTTCGGCCTGTTCGGCCCGAACCCGAACATCTAGGTGTTCGCCCAACACTAATCATCACTTCCTGTCACTGATCACCCAGACAGGATATACCGAGCCCCTCCCATCATGCATCTCTCCAGGACAGTCAGTAATGTGCAGCAGATCATCACTTCCTGTCACTGATCACCCAGCCAGGATGTACTGAGCCCCTCCCATCATGCATCTCTCCAGGACAGCCAGTAATGTGCAGCAGATCATCACTTCCTGTCACTGATCACCCAGACAGGATGTACCGAGTCCCTCCCATCATGCATCTCTCCAGGACAGTCAGTAACGTGCAGCAGATCATTACTTCCTGTCACTGATTACCCGGACAGGATGTACCGAGTCCCTCCCATCATGCATCTCTCCAGGACAGCCAGTAATGTGCAGCACATCATCACTTCCTGTCACTGATCACCCAGACAGGAAGTACCGATGCCATCCCATCATGCATCTCTCCAGGACAGCCAGTAATGTGCAGCACATCATCACTTCCTGTCACTGATCACCCAGACAGGATGTACCGAGCCCCTATCATCATGCATCTCTCCAGGACAGTCAGTAATGTGCAGCAGATCATCCCTTCCTGTCACTGATCACCCGGGCAGGATGTGCCGAGCCCCTCCCATCATGCATCTCTCCAGGACAGTCAGTAATGTGCAGCAGATCATCACTTCCTGTCACTGATCACCCGGACAGGATGTGCCGAGCCCCTCCCATCATGCATCTCTCCAGGACAGTCAGTAATGTGCAGCAGATCATCCCTTCCTGTCACTGATCACCCAGGCAGGATGTGCCGAGCCCCTCCCATCATGCATCTCTCCAGGACAGTCAGTAATGTGCAGCACATCATCACTTCCTGCCACTGATCACCCAGATAGGATGTACCGAGCCCCTCCCATCATGCATCTCATCTCTCCAGGACAGTCAGTAATGTGCAGCAGATCATCACTTCCTGTCACTGATCACCCAGATAGGATGTACCGAGCCCCTCCCATCATGCATCTCTCCAGGACAGCCAGTAACGTGCAGCAGATCATCACTTCCTGTCACTGATCACCCAGATAGGATGTACCGAGCCCCTCCCATCATGCATCTCTCCAGGACAGTCAGTAATGTGCAGCAGATCATCACTTCCTGTCACTGATCACCCAGACAGGATGTGCCGAGCCCCTCCCATCATGCATCTCTCCAGGACAGTCAGTAATGTGCAGCAGATCATCACTTCCTGTCACTGATCACCCAGATAGGATGTACCGAGCCCCTCCCATCATGCATCTCTCCAGGACAGTCAGTAATGTGCAGCAGATCATCACTTCCTGTCACTGATCACCCAGATAGGATGTACCGAGCCCCTCCCATCATGCATCTCTCCAGGACAGTCAGTAATGTGCAGCAGATCATCACTTCCTGTCACTGATCACCCAGACATACATTCACACACTGGGTCCATAAAACGCGTACATCAAAAAAGGGCATCGGGGAAAAAGGGCGCGGGGTGTAAACGATAAGCAGTAATAATACCGTTTATAAAAATATTGTGTTGTATTTCGTTTACAAATAATGTTTTACAAATTTAGAAATCATTAAATTATGTGTATGAAATCGCAAATTGTGAAAACGTTAATCTTCCCTGTTTCAAAAGTGAAACTTATAATTACGTTTGTTAAAAAAAAACGAACATATATGTTTAATCGTTAAAATTGTATATTATTGTGAATAACCTTCATTTATCGTTTCTCCTTATAATAAAATCTGAATATATTGTCTATAACGATGATATACATATAACTGTACGTAATAAGTGTTGTAAAACATTAGTAAGTATTACTAAAATTTTACTGAAACTAAACCTAATCCTACTCTCACACAAAACCCTCCCTGTACGTATCTCTAACCCTAAGACCCCCCTGGTGGTGCCTAACCCTAACAACCCCCCTGGTGGTGCCTAACCCTAACCACCCCCCTGGTGGTGCCTAACCCTAACCACCCCCCTGGTGGTGCCTAACCCTAACCACCCCCTGGTGGTGCCTAACCCTAAGAACCCCCTGGTGGTGCCTAACCCTAACCACCCTCGTGGTGGTGCCTAACCCTAAGACCCCCTGGTGGTGTATATAGTACTGTAACTATACCTAATCCTACTCTCACACAAAACCCTCCCTGTACGTATCTCTAACCCTAAGACCCCCCCTGGTGGTGCCTAACCCTAACCACCCCCCTTGTGGTGCCTAACCCTAAGACCCCCCTAGTGGTGCCTAACCCTAACAACCCCCCTGGTGGTGCCTAACCCTAACCACCCCCCTGGTGGTGCCTAACCCTACAACCCCCACTGGTGGTGCCTAACGCTAACCACCCACCTGTGGTATATATTGTACTGTAACTATACCTAACCCTACCCTCACACAGAACCCTCCCTGTACCTATCCCTAATCCCTAGACCCCCCACTGGTGGTGCCTAACCCTAAGACCCCCCTGGTGGTGCCTAACCCTAACCACCCCCCTGGTGGTGCCTAACCCTAACCACCCCCCTGGTGGTGCCTAACCCTAACCACCCCCTGGTGGTGCCTAACCCTAAGAACCCCCTGGTGGTGCCTAACCCTAACCACCCCCGTGGTGGTGCCTAACCCTAAGACCCCCTGGTGGTGTATATAGTACTGTAACTATACCTAACCCTACTCTCACACAGAACCCTCCCTGTACCTATACCTAACCCCTAGACCCCCCTGGTGGTGCCTTACCCTAAGACACCCCTGGTGGTGCCTAACCCTAAGACCCCCCTGGTGGTGCCTAACCCTAACCACCCCGCTGGTAGTGCCTAACCCTAAGACCCCCCTGGTGGTGCCTAACCCTAACCACCCCTTTGGTGGTGCTTAACCCTAAGAACCCTCTGGTGGTACCTAACCCTAACCACCCCTGTGGTGGTACCTAACCCTAAGACCCCCTGGCGGTGCCTAACCCTAACCACCCCCCTTACTGATCACTTTATTATGAGGATAATAATGTTTTACAAATAGTGGCTGTAAAAAATATATTGCAATTTATGTTACGTACTAATCGCTTTATTTTGTGAATAATAATGTTTTACAAACATTAAGGGATAACATTTAAAATAATTTTATTTTGTGGATAATAATGTTTTACAAACAGTAAGGGATACAATTTTAAATAATGTTTTAGTTAAATACGATAAATATGTTTAGTATTTTTATAAACGTTATTTGGCACGTGTGCATTTTCTAAACTTAAATCATCACAAGTGCAGTTAAAAAACATGAAAAATCTCCGGGCGCCGTTTGTAAAACGTTAATAATCTCCGGCGCCCTTTTTTCCTGTTCGGCGCCCATTAAACAATATTTATTATGGGAGTGAATGGCGGCGCCCTTTTTGTCCACTAGCTGCCTGCGCCCTTTTTTCCTGTTCCCCATAAAACATCTATAATAAATGACACACTCATTCCATTGCACCATATAAGCAGCTTGGGGAGAGATTATTTCATTTCCCTGCTTCCTTGTTCCCTGTAGATGCCGGACAGAGACTCACGTTCTTGTCATGTCTATTCGTCCCTCAGAGGAGCTCACAATCTAACCCCACCATAGTCACTCACTGCCTTACATTCCTAGTGTAGTTGTAAGTAGGCCATACACCTATCGATTTTGTGGCTTGATCAACCATTTGATTTGATACATTTATCGAATCAGATGAAAACTGGCACCACAACAAGCACAGCCAAACAATTTCAGTTCAAAATCGGTTGAATGTATTGATCGAGCATGCTGGGAAATTTCTGTCAGACAAGGTCACTGGGGTGTGTGGTGGTAACGGCATGCAATATCATGACGACCGATGAAAGTGGGAGAGCACATGGCCACTGTCCCTCTAAATGTCGATTTACCCCCCCCCCCCCCCCCCGGGCAATAAAATCTCACTTGTTCCAGCTGCTCCTGCTTCCTGCTTGGGGTGCGTGGTGCAGGGGACTGGCGACAGAGGCGGCGTCACAAGGCCGACTACCCAGTATCGGGAATTGGCCTGCGGAGTATGGGCCACCAACAGATCCCTCTCTGATCAGATTCAGTGGGAGGGAGATCTGTCTGATCTGTCCGAACATCGCTAGATATATGGGTACCTCAAAGCAAACACACAGCAGATTTATTTCTGGATTTGTAGCAGCTGTAACAATCATATTTTTCTTTAAAGGCAATTATGCTGTTGCTTATTATTTAAAGAGAACCAGAGATGATCTAAAGAAAAGATTTTATACATACCTGGGGCTTCCTCCAGCCCCCCGGATCGCTCCCACGCTGCCGTCCACAGCTTCCCGCAACTACGAGAACTGGCTCCCCGCTCTGCTGTCAGTCGGAGCCAGTCTAGCGTAGGAGAAGTGCGCTGTTTGCGTATCTCTGCAGCAGCCGCTGGGGGCGCACTTCTCCTGCGTAGCCTGGCTCCGATGACGTCAAGGGCCAGTAATTATTCAGTAAGGAGTTCAAGGCAAGACTCCCTAACACTGCAGGGTGGCCTCCTGAGCGCATCCCAGTGGCTGCAGCTCTTGAGCGCTTTGAGTCCGACAGGAGAAAAGCACTATACAAATGTTTGGATTATTAATAGGCATATTAATATGGTAGGGATTAGATTGTGAGCTCCTCTGAGGACAGTCAGTGACATTACTATGTACTCTGTAATGTGCTGCAGAAGATGTCAGTGCTATATAAATACATAATAATAATATGGCAGGACATTAGACTATGCCTATGGTAGGATTAGAGTGTGAGCTCCTCTGAGGACAGTCAGTGACATTACTATGTACTCTGTAATGTGCTGCAGAAGATGTCAGTGCTATATAAATACATAATAATAACATGGTAGGACATTAGACTATGACTATGGTAGGATTAGAGTGTGAGCTCTTCTGAGGACAGTCAGTGACATGACTATGTACTCTGTAATGTGCTGTAGAAGATGTCAGTGCTATATAAATACATAATAATAATATGGTAGGACATTAGACTATGACTATGGTAGGATTAGAGTGTGAGCTCCTCTGAGGACAGTCAGTGACATGACTATGTACTCTGTAATGTGCTGCAGGAGATGTCAGTGCTATATAAATACATAATAATAATATGGTAGGACATTAGACTATGGCTATGGTAGGATTAGAGTGTGAGCTCCTCTGAGGACAGTCAGTGACATGACTATGTACTCTGTAATGTGCTGCAGGAGATGTCAGTGCTATATAAATACATAATAATAATGTGGTAGGACATTACACTATGACTATGGTAGGATTAGAGTGTGAGCTCCTCTGAGGACAGTCAGTGACATGACTATGTACTCTGTACAGTGCTGCAGAAGATGTCAGAGCTATATAAATACATAATAATAATATGGTAGGACATTACACTATGACTATAGTAGGATTAGAGTGTGAGCTCCTCTGAGGACAGTCAGTGACATGACTATGTACTCTGTAATGTGCTGCAGAAGATGTCAGAGCTATATAAATACATAATAATAATATGGTAGGACATTAGACTATGACTATGGTAGGATTAGAGTGTGAGCTCCTCTGAGGACAGTCAGTGACATGACTATGTACTATGTAAAGTGCTGCAGAAGATGTCAGTGCTATATAAATACATATTAATAATATGGTAGGACATTACACTATGACTATGGTAGGATTAGATTGCGAGCTCCTCTGAGGACAGTCAGTGACATGACTATGTACTCTGTATAGTGCTGCAGGAGTTGTCAGTGCTATATAAATACATAATAATATGGTGTCACAGGAGCCCTCAGTGCTGACCGCACTTAGCCTTCTAAACGGTGCCAGCGCACAGATCGTGCGAACTCTGGTCGCAGTCAATGCGCAGGAACCGTTAAGAATTAGCCGCAGACAACTCAGAAGGGAGCCTGTGAGACACGGGTGATTACAACGTCACCTACTGGTTCAGAGTAAACTGCCACCACCGCGGTTACTATGGGACCGTGGGGCCCACTAACTGACTGACTAATCCTGCGAATAAAACGGTTAAACACACGATATTCTGTCTAGCCAACAACAAACAAACAGTAGCGTATCTTCAGAGACCCGGGATCATTTCTGTGTGTGCTGATAAGCAGGGTAGCGGAAAGTGAATGACTTGGAGAAAGTCGTTTATTCACGCAATATAAATAATTAATATATACAGACAATTATGAAAATCAACAATTATGAAAACAGCAATAGCCAGTATGAAAAATAAAAGAAGGGAGAAAATTACTTAGTTCCTGGAAAGATGTCCTTATTGTGGGAAGAATCATAAAGTCCTTGGTTTCAAAGTCCAGAGTTCAGACCAGGTGGATGCCAGCATATCCTCAAGCTGGCATCTGATGAGTGCAAGATGGTTCAGTGTGGAGGACTCTGAGTTTTGGCTCCTCTCCCATTCTTATGCCCCTGATTCAGTAGGAGGAAGTGAGGGCGGGCCCACACACCCCCTTAGAACATGAGATGAGTCCTGCCCTTGTCCTGGAGACCAGAAATCATGCCTTAACCATATATGGGCTCTATCTCACAGAACCGTACAGGTCAGGGCAGATTTACTAATATTTTCAGATCTGCCTCGATGTACCCAGCAGTCTGATACCAAACATGAGGGGTGGGACCCCTGTGGTACCATTAGGGCACTGTTGGACTGCCTAACGGGCAGTCTTTACCTCAGAAGGTTCTGAAATGTTCTCAGACCCAACGCCAGGCAGGGCCCTACCTGCTCTGTTAGTTTGGAGGGTCTGCCAGCCTGGCAACACAGAAAATATGATACATATAGCCATTTATGGAATATGAGAGACCCCTGGGATTTATACCAGGTCATTCTCAGGCAAAGGTTCTTTGAAGTTGGCAGCAGCAAGCCACATGTCGGCTCCCTGCTGGGAAAAGGAGTCGGAGTGTCTGAGTTCCCTCACTCTAAATTTGGTTCTGTCATGGTGTTTGTCACCTTATACCTGATGGATGGGCCATCAGCACAGCTTGAAGCCAGGGACTCTCTGGGCCCAGGCTCATTAGCATATCAAAAGAGCCATCCTGCAGTTAAGGTGATGCTATTCCTCTGCTAAGAAGGGACTGCAGACCTCCTACACAATAAATCCAGATTCTATCGATTTGAAGCGCAATCGACGCAGAGAATCGAGTGCGATCGCTTTTCTTCACGGGCGGTTCCAGGACGCAATCGTCCGTGACAGCCCCCCCCCCTTGTCCGTGGCTTAGCCACTCATCCGCAAGATGTGTGGCGGCGCCGCTAACCTGGCTGACGGGCCTCGAGTTGCCGGTACGGCGGGAAAACCTATTGGAGCCTGTGACTCGGTTCCCCTGGACCGGTCGCGGTCTGCTACCCTCAGGGTTGACCCAACATGGACCGTTCTGGACAGGGCGTTTGCGCCACTGCAGTCGGACGTGGTGTCTGCCGGGACTGCGGACAACGGGCAGTGGGTTGGTTAGGTCAACAGCCAGCCCACGCAGGGTTCCCCTGCTGAGTGGCTGTGGACCTAAGGGAACCCCGCGGGAATCCCTGGACCTTCCCAGCTCCTGACAGACGGCACATGCCCTGCAGTAGTTGGCTACATCCCTGTTCATCCGGGGCCAATAAAACTGTTTCCGAATACCGGTGAGTGTCTTGCGGACACCCGAGTGCCCGGTCAGAGGATTACCATGTGCGGATTTCAGCACATGTCCCCTAAACGCACTCGGGACCACAAGCCACTTGGTATCCGTGTGGGATCTACCTGTAGGGGGCTGTACAGACTCACTGTACAGTCTCCCACCTTCCCAGTACACCTTGAAAGCGGCCCCGTCTGCGAGGGGCTCAGCGGCTTGCTGCATGAGCACCTCCAGGCTTGGGTCACTTTGTAGTGCGGCTGAGAATACGGCGCTGTCAGTTTCAGCCAACTGGCTCATGTCACACGAGGCCAGCGGCTGAAAGGTCTCATCCCTGCGGTCAGAGGAGGGGGAGGAGGCCGGAACCCCCTCCACCTGTCCTGAGCTCGGGTTCTGAGCAGTGCAGCTGCGCGGTACTGCTAGCACCGGTACACTGTCAGAATGGCACAGACGGACATTACTCAGATCATCATTGCATGCAGTAATGACATTGACAGGTATAGACATTTTTTCATTACAGACAGGTTGTACAGGAGACTCAAGTACAGTTACAGCATCATCACAACAGACAGTCTGTACCTCAAACTCAGGTGCCTTTGAAGCAGGCACTGTTGAACCTGGTACCCTTGAACTGGGCACATTCAACCCACCTCCCCCTGGTGCTCCCCCAAGTGTATAAAGTACCTGGTGGTGGGTGGAGAGTCCGTCTCCTTCCGTGAGCGACAAGGCGGTCGTGGCAGGTTCATAGTAGGACACAAGCTTGCCCAAATCAGTCCCTAGCAACACAGGGACTGGGAGATCCTTCATAACCCCAACAACCCTTTCGTGGACCCCTCCCACTCCCCAATCCAGCTTCACTCTGGCGTGGGCTATGTGGAAAAGGGTGCCCTCTACTCCAGTAAGGGCAAGGGATCGGCTGGAGCTGATGCTCTCCTTTGGCACAAGGTGTGAGTGAACTAACGTGATGTCAGCTCCGGTGTCTCGGAATCCGGTGACAACTTTGCCGTTCACTCTAACAAGTTGCTGCTGGTCGGTTCGGTCGCGGATTTCCTTTCCGCGGGCAAACAGGACAAAATCTGATGATCCAGGCTGTGGTTCGCTGGCGGGTTGCCTCTGCTGTGGGTGAGGTGCAGGTGATGCAGATGATCCAGGTGCTGGTGGTGTCTGTCTCCGCTCCGGACAGTCGAATTTCATGTGTCCGGGCTGGCGGCAGTAGTGACAGGTGACCTCTCCAGGCGCTGCAGGCCTGGGTGCAGCAGCTGCGCTGGGTGGCCTCTGTGGCGAACGGCTCACAGGGGCAGGAGGGTCTGCCGAGGTATTGGGCTGACCTCCTCTCCAGCTGGATGGGACAGTTCTGCGTGTATCAGCCACCCGGGTAGTTGCAAAAGTCTCAGCAAGGTCTGCAGCGACAGTGGCTGAAGCCGGCCTGCGTTCTAACACAAACTGTCGTACATCAGCAGGGCAAATGTTCAGAAATTGTTCCAGGACTATCAAGTCCTCCAGGACATCATAAGACCCTTTGGTGAGGCCTAGTGTCCACTGGCGGAGTGTGGTGAGCAAGCTGCTGGCCACATCTCGGTACGAATCAGAAGGCTTTTTCTGCCAGGCCCTGAACTTTTTCCGATAGGCTTCTGGCGTCAGCTGGTACTTAATAATGATAGCGTCTTTTATAGCAGCATAATCATTATCCTTCTCCGCAGGCAATTCTGCGAAGGCATCAAGCGCTTTGTAGCGCAGCAAAGGTGTCAGATGTCTGGCCCACTGGTCTTGGGACAGACGATACTGACGGCATGCTTTTTCAAAAGATCGCAAAAACAAGTCAATGTCTGTGTCTTTTTCAATATTAGCAAATTTAAATTTTGCACTTACGGGTGCTGCAGCTCCTTCAGCAGGGAGGCTGGGCAGTGAACTCCGGCTGGCCTGTTGCACTTTTGCCATGTTTAGCTCATGCTGTCGTTGGCGCTCCCGTTCTCGCTCAGCGGCATCCCTCTCCGCGTGGCGTTCAGCAGCAGCAGCAGCAGCTTTGCGTTCTGCAGAGTGGCGCTCCCGTTCCTCTCGTGCTTCCATGTACTGCATGTACTTGTCCAGGTCAGTGTCCATCAGCTTTTGTAATGCCTGCTGCATTAGCGGATCAGTACAAAGGGACAGTCCAGTACTGGCCGGTTCCAGGCGAGTACTTTCAGAAATTCTGGGATTGGGGTCCACACTGACAGTCTCTGGCGTAACTGTTGCAACAGGGCCCGCAGGATGCTCAACCTCTGTACGCCTAAGATCTTCAGCCTCTGGTTCCCCTTGATTGTCAGATGGGCTGGTATCCACCTCAGCGGACACTCCCGGCTCCCGCAGTTGCTGGGCATCCCATCTGGACAAGTCTGCCATCAGGTCCCGTTTTGTCTTGCGGAGGATGCCAATGCCCCTCTCTTCGCAAAGATTTTCCAGGTCTGCTAGGCACATGTTCTGGTAGTTCCCGGACATTTCCATGCCAAATAAAATAAAACTTTTGGGGAGGGGTACTGGCTACACAGTCTCTCTGTATATATAAAAAATATATTGCCTTCCAGCTACACCAACGAATTAGTTCGTTTCTCGATAGCGCTAGCGCTATCGCAGATACTTTCAGCACAACACAGGTCCCACCGCTGCCTAACACTGTCACAGGAGCCCTCAGTGCTGACCGCCCTTAGCCTTCTAAACGGTGCCAGCGCACAGATCGTGCGAACTCTGGTCGCAGTCAATGCGCAGGAACCGTTAAGAATTAGCCGCAGACAACTCAGAAGGGAGCCTGTGAGACACGGGTGATTACAACGTCACCTACTGGTTCAGAGTAAACTGCCACCACCGCGGTTACTATGGGACCGTGGGGCCCACTAACTGACTGACTAATCCTGCGAATAAAACGGTTAAACACACGATATTCTGTCTAGCCAACAACAAACAAACAGTAGCGTATCTTCAGAGACCCGGGATCATTTCTGTGTGTGCTGATAAGCAGGGTAGCGGAAAGTGAATGACTTGGAGAAAGTCGTTTATTCACGCAATATAAATAATTAATATATACAGACAATTATGAAAATCAACAATTATGAAAACAGCAATAGCCAGTATGAAAAATAAAAGAAGGGAGAAAATTACTTAGTTCCTGGAAAGATGTCCTTATTGTGGGAAGAATCATAAAGTCCTTGGTTTCAAAGTCCAGAGTTCAGACCAGGTGGATGCCAGCATATCCTCAAGCTGGCATCTGATGAGTGCAAGATGGTTCAGTGTGGAGGACTCTGAGTTTTGGCTCCTCTCCCATTCTTATGCCCCTGATTCAGTAGGAGGAAGTGAGGGCGGGCCCACACACCCCCTTAGAACATGAGATGAGTCCTGCCCTTGTCCTGGAGACCAGAAATCATGCCTTAACCATATATGGGCTCTATCTCACAGAACCGTACAGGTCAGGGCAGATTTACTAATATTTTCAGATCTGCCTCGATGTACCCAGCAGTCTGATACCAAACATGAGGGGTGGGACCCCTGTGGTACCATTAGGGCACTGTTGGACTGCCTAACGGGCAGTCTTTACCTCAGAAGGTTCTGAAATGTTCTCAGACCCAACGCCAGGCAGGGCCCTACCTGCTCTGTTAGTTTGGAGGGTCTGCCAGCCTGGCAACACAGAAAATATGATACATATAGCCATTTATGGAATATGAGAGACCCCTGGGATTTATACCAGGTCATTCTCAGGCAAAGGTTCTTTGAAGTTGGCAGCAGCAAGCCACATGTCGGCTCCCTGCTGGGAAAAGGAGTCGGAGTGTCTGAGTTCCCTCACTCTAAATTTGGTTCTGTCATGGTGTTTGTCACCTTATACCTGATGGATGGGCCATCAGCACAGCTTGAAGCCAGGGACTCTCTGGGCCCAGGCTCATTAGCATATCAAAAGAGCCATCCTGCAGTTAAGGTGATGCTATTCCTCTGCTAAGAAGGGACTGCAGACCTCCTACACAATAAATCCAGATTCTATCGATTTGAAGCGCAATCGACGCAGAGAATCGAGTGCGATCGCTTTTCTTCACGGGCGGTTCCAGGACGCGCCTGCGTCCCCGCAATCGTCCGTGACATATGGTAGGACATTAGACTATGATTATGGTAGGATTAGATTGTGAGCTCCTCTGAGGACAGTCAGTGACATGACTATGTACTCTGTAATGTGCTGCAGGAGATGTCAGTGGTATATAAATACATAATAATAATATGGTAGGACATCAGACTATGACTATGGTAGGATTAGATAGTGAGATTCTCTGAGGACAGTCAGTGACATGACTATGTGCTCTGTAATGTGCTGCAGAAGATGTCAGTGCTATATAAATACACAATAATAATATGGTAGGACATCAGACTATGACTATGGTAGGATTAGATTGTGAGCTCCTCTGAGGACAGTCAGTGACATGGCCATGTACTCTGTAATGTGCTGCAGAAGATGTCAGTGCTATATAACTACATAATAATAATATGGTAGGACATCAGACTATGACTATGGTAGGATTAGATTGTGAGCTCCTCTGAGGACAGTCAGTGACATGACTATGTACTCTGTAATGTGCTGCAGAAGATGTCAGTGCTATATAAATACATAATAATAATATGGTAGGACATTAGGCTATGACTATGGTAGGATTAGAGTGTGAGCTCCTCTGAGTACAGTCAGTGACGACTATGTACTCTGTAATGTGCTGCAGGAGATGTCAGTGCTATATAAATACATAATAATAATATGGTAGGACATCAGACTATGACTATGGTAGGATTAGATTGTGAGCTCCTCTGAGGACAGTCAGTGACATGACTATGTACTCTGTAATGTGCTGCAGGAGATGTCAGTGCTATATAAATACATAATAATATGGTAGGACATTAGGCTATGACTATGGTAGGATTAGAGTGTGAGCTCCTCTGAGGACAGTCAGTGACATGACTATGTACTCTGTAAAGTGCTGCAGAAGATGTCAGTGCTATATAAATACATAATAATAATATGGTAGGAGATTAGACTATGACTATGGTAGGATTAGAGTGTGAGCTCCTCTGAGGACAGTCAGTGACATGACTATGTACTCTGTAAAGTGCTGCAGAAGATGTCAGTGCTATATAAATACATAATAAAAATATGGTAGGACATTAGACTATGACTATTAGATTGTGAGCTCCTCTGAGGGACAGAGACTCTGTACACTGCTGCGGAAGATGCCGGTGCTATATAAAAAAATAAAATAATAACTCTTATCTTTCTGACTCCAAGAGGGTTTATATTTTTTTACTAAAATGTTTTAAGAGATACTTACTTGTGTATCTTGTTTTCCACTGTGGTCAATTTTATTTCCCTGAGGTCTCTCCTGGCTGTGCTCTCTCCTGGCTGGGGTCTCTCTCCTGGCTGTGCTCTCTCCTGGCTGAGGTCTCTCTCCTGGCTGCGCTCTCTCCTGGCTGAGGTCTCTCCTGGCTGAGCTCTCTCTCCTGGCTGTGCTCTCTCCTGGCTGCGCTCTCTCCTGGCTGCTCTCTCTCCTGGCTGCTCTCTCTCCTGGCTGAGGTTTCTCCTGGCTGCGCTCTCTCCTGGCTGAGCTCTCTCTCCTGGCTGAGCTCTCTCTCCTGGCTGTGCTCTCTCCTGGCTGCGCTCTCTCCTGGCTGTGCTCTCTCTCCTGGCTGAGGTCTCTCCTGGCCCGAGCTCTCTCCTGGCTGAGGTTTCTCCTGGCTGCGCTCTCTCCTGGCTGAGGTCTCTCCTGGCTGAGCTCTCTCTCCTGGCTGTGCTCTCTCCTGGCTGCGCTCTCTCCTGGCTGTGCTCTCTCTCCTGGCTGAGGTCTCTCCTGGCCCGAGCTCTCTCCTGGCTGCGCTCTCTCCTGGCTGTGCTCTCTCTCCTGGCTGTGCTCTCTCTCCTGGCTGCGCTCTCTCCTGGCTGTGCTCTCTCCTGGCTGAGGTCTCTCTTCTGGCTGAGGTCTCTCCTGGCCCGAGCTCTCTCCTGGCTGTGCTCTCTCTCCTGGCTGTGCTCTCTCCTGGCTGCGCTCTCTCCTGGCTGTGCTCTCTCTCCTGGCTGAGGTCTCTCCTGCCCCGAGCTCTCTCCTGGCTGTGCTCTCTATCCTGGCTGTGCTCTCTCCTGGCTGCGCTCTCTTCTGGCTGCGCTCTCTCCTGGCTGCTCTCTCTCCTGGCTGCGCTCTCTCCTGGCTGTGCTCTCTCCTGGCTGAGGTCTCTCTTCTGGCTGAGGTCTCTCTTCTGGCTGAGGTCTCTCCTGACTGAGGTCTCTCCTGGCTGCACTCTCTCCTGGCTGTGCTCTCTCCTGGCTGTGCTCTCTTCTGGCTGAGGTCTCTCCTGGCTGCGCTCTCTCCTGGCTGAGGTCCCTCCTGGCTGTGCCCTCTCCTGGCTGCACTCTCCCTGGGCTGCGCTCTCTCCTGGCTGAGGTCTCTCCTGGCTGAGGTCTCTCCTGGCTGTGGTCTCTCCTGGCTGAGGTCTCTTCTGGCTGAGGTCTCTTCTGGCTGCGCTCTCTCCTGGCTGCGCTCTCTCCTGGCTGAGGTCTCTCCTGGCTGCTCTCTCCCCGGGCTGTGCTCTCTCCTGTACACCCTGAGGTCTGTCTGCTCACCTGCTGTACTCTGTCTGTTGCTGCTCACTTGTGCAGGGAGTGTTTTATAGCAGAAGGGCAAATTACACGCAGATATCTAGGTGACAATAACCAGCACTCCATGTGGCAGCTTATTATGCAATAAACAGTTTATTGTGCCTCACAATGTTATTACATTCCATTACTGCAGCTTTCCATTACCCAACCAATTACTTGTGTCTCCACCACAGACCTGATCAGCAGAATTACAGGTGACAGCCGGGATCCAGAGGTCACTGTCACAATTTCATGAACGCCATTGCGGGAAGCACATGAACATGGCACACAAAACGATGTTCTGGAGTGCCCCTTTACTTCACTAGCTTAGATATTGGGAAACCAGTGTTCTTCCATCTCACTACCCCTGCACTGGGTGGTGCTAGTGTTTGTTTATACTTCCTGAGAGCCCCAACAGGGCCGGGCCGAGGCATAGGCTGGAAAGGCTCCAGCCTCAGGGCGCAGTGTAGGAGGGGGCGCACAATTCATTCAGCTGTCATTTCTTTCTGCTTCATACACAATTAGGAATAAGAAAAGGGGATACATGGCAGTGACTGCAAGCCAGATAACTAGATATTAAGGTGTTGGGGAGGTTGTGGGCCTTGTGGCGCCTCTTAGTGTAATAGCAATCAGTGTGTGACGGCTGGGGTGGGAGGGATGGAGGGAGGGGCCTCTTAGTCTAATAGCAATCAGAGTGTGACGGCTGGGGTGGGAGGGATGGAGGGGCGCACTTTGGTGTCTCAGCCTTGGGTGCTGGAGGACCTTGTCCCAGCTCTGAGCCCCAATATACCCTAAACAGAGAGCCAGATCATGTAGCTGCAAGATCTACTTCAGAAGGCTTCTGATAAGAAGCAGGATACAGGGACGCATCGTAAAGTCACTAAGCAACCAGAGGATCATTAGATCGGCGGAAAGGATTATTGGGATTATTGGGAGAACACTCCCCTCACTCGACTGCCTCCATATCTCAAGACTACGCTCCAGAGCACTGAGGATTGCCGGCGACCCCTCACACCCTGGTCACCGCTTTTTCATCCGGCTACCGTCAGGCCGCAGGTTTCGAGCCATCTACGCCTAAACTTCGAGGCATAGTAACTCCTTTTTCCCCTCTGCTGTCAACCTCCTGAACTCACTTGAATGAACTAGCGAACAAAACTCCATGTTGAATCTGGTCACTGGTCACTGTTTACTGAAATTCTAATCTCCACTTTGCACGCCTGATTTTGTATTCACATTTGCACTATGGATCGTTTTGTTTTGCTTTGTACTTCTGCCTCTGCATGTTTGCAGGTGCCAAACCCCATTCCGGGCACGACCCCGTCGTGCTTGGCGAATAAACTCCTTCTGATTCTGATTCTGATTCCTGCTCGCAGCCTAATGAGAGTTAGAGAAAATTACTTTTAATTCACCTTGATATGAAAGAATAAGTCATTCAGACATTTTACTAAATTAATCCGTTTTCTGTCAATTGCTAGCCATTTCAAATTTAGCAGACAATTATTAATTATAATTTGTGTGTGGTTGGACCACTCAGCATGTCCCTAAAACCTTTCCAAAAGCAAGCTACAGTGTGCTTCGCAGTGGACTATACCAACGCACATGTTTTTGGTACCTTTGTGACACAGAGAACACCAGAAGCATGCCTGTGTCACTCTCTGCGGGTTATGGTCAGCTGTCGCCGAATTATGACCATTCCAGTTATTGCATATTCTTTCTGCTTGTCATGACAAAGGGCGGGAGAAGGCATACACCAACCATCTCCTTTTACAACTCCGCCCTCTGGCAGAAGAAGTTAAAACAACACTGATGGACAGAGAGGGGAGTCTTTGTCCAGCCATCCATCTACTATCCAAAGGGTTGGCATTTCATTCATGGATTAGCCAGAACTTTAAAGAGGAGCTGTTAGGTATAGGGTCTCAGAGAAAAAAAACACATAAATCAGTAGCTAAATATTGGCTGTACTTACATTGCATATGCATTTCACTGTCCACGTTTGGATTTCACAGAATTTTTATATAGTACTAGCTGGACACCCGGCGTTGCCCGCTTATGTATTTGGCTGGTGTTGGCTCTGCCCACTTTTCCTAACCCTAACACACAATTACTTAATGACCAAGTATGTGAGCTTTGCGGTCTTTGGCATCAATAATTTGCAATGAAATAAAATTAATCTGATTGGATGTGGCTCCACCCCCTTTTCTGAATGTGAACCCCAATCACCCAATGGCCAACTGTACCAGGTACAGGTGATTAACAGTGCAAGAATGGCAGTGTAACGAAAAATCTGCAACGCCGGATGGATTGCGGAAATATGGTCGCGGACCTTCCAACGCGGGATGCGGAAATTCGTCCGCATCCGCTGCGCAAACCTGTCCGAGCACTCTGCTCCAAACTCACCAGCATGCTGCTCACCAGGACTCTGACATCTTGCCTCTAGGGGGTGCGCCCGCATGCCAGACACGCCTTTATACTCTTATAAAGCATGTCAGCTGACCTGGAGGTCAGCTGACATTTTAGCCTGCTCTGATTGGTTGCTGCCTGGGGTGGAGACTTCTCTCCCAGGCAGTATATAAGGAAGTGCTTTTCAGTCACACTTCATCTGTGTTTGCGATACCCTGTGTCAGCACTCAGACCTAGTCAGCCTTGCCTCTGATATTGTGTCATATACTGGTTTATCTCCAATATATACACATATTATACTGTTTGATTTATCGTGTATGATTCTGTGCCTGTCTTGACTACTCTTCTGCTTCCTGATTCTGTACTTCGCCAGCCCGTACCGTTATCGACTATTGGCTTGGTTTCCGACTATTCTCTTGTCTCACGTTTCTGTACTGCTGCCGCCTGATCTGTTGCCGAACCTCATTTTGTCTGACCTTTCTCCCTTCAGTGGAACATCTCCCACTGTAGGGTTCTATCAGAGGCTTGCCTCTTTGAGACGACCCCCACTAGCAAACCATTGCTGCTAGAGGCCGAGTCTCCTCCACTCCGTCCTTTGGAGGATCTCACACACGGGGGTTCCCATTCAGAGGTAACCACACCTCTGAGGAATTACGGTGTGGTGGATATTTCCACAGACTTGTATTTACACTGTATATTATCATTGTTGTCTGCTGTTCCAGCTTGCTGGAGGTTGTATTCCTGTGCCCTATAGAGATACTCTATTACACCAAGCACCTTCTTGCATCTGATTGTCCATGTCACGCTATACTTGCATTATTGGTGATTCTGCAGATCACCACATAATCAGGTATAGCATCTGTATTATTGGTGATACTGTAGATCACCAATAATCAGAATATCTGTGCTTGCTGACACCAATCGTTACAGGCAGCAATTAAATATTCCCCTTAAAAATCATTAGGTGGATTTTGATTGGCTTTTATAGGCTCCACCCACTTTTCTGAATATTAATCCCAGTCACCCAGTGACCAACTGTGCAATGTTTGAGAACCCTGCCATTAACAGTGTAAGAATGGCTGCTGTTTACATTTGCACAATGAAATTTGTATTTTTCTCCACCCACTTATTTCCTAACATTGTTCAGGTATGTATTTGGCTGGTGTTGGCTCCGCCTACTATTTCTAGCTCTAACACACAATTACTCAATAACCAAGTTTGTGAGCTTTGCGGTCTTTGGCATCAATAATTTGCATTGAGATTAAACAAATCTGATTGGCTGTTTGTGGCTCCAACCCTTTGTCTGAATTTGAACCCCAGTCACCCAATGACCAACTGTACCTGGTTTAAGGCTTGCACCATTAACAGTGCAAGAATGGTAGCAATTACATATTCCCTTTGAAAATCAATAGGTGAATTTTGATTGGCTTTTGTAGGCCCCACCCACTTCTCTGAATATTAATCCCAGTCAACCAGTGACCAAAGTTTGAGAACCCTACCATTAAAAGTGTAAGAATTGCTGCAGTTTACAATTTCTCAGTGAAATTTGCATTTGTCTCCGCCTACTGATGACCCGGTATTGGCCGATTATGTATTTTGCAGGTGCAGGCTGCGCCCACTTTTCCTAACCCTAACACACAATTACTCAATTACTCAATGACCAAGTTTGTGAGCTTTGCGGTCTTTGGAATCAATAACCTGCATTAAAATGAAACAAATCATATTGGCTGTTTGTGGCTCCACCCCCTTTTATAAATTTAAACCCCAGTCACCCAATGATCAACTGTACCAGGTTTAAGGCTTGTGCCATTAACAGTGCAAGAATGGCAGCAATGAAATACTCCCCTGAAAAATCAATAGGTAATTTTTTATTGCCTTTTGTAGGCTCCACCCACTTTTCTAAATATTAACCCCAGTCACCCAGTAACCAATTGTGCAAAGTTTGAGGACCCTGCCATTAACAGTGTAAGAATGGCTGCTGTTTACATTTTCCCAGTAAAATTTGTATTTGTCTCCGCCCATTTATGACCCGGCATTGCCCGCTTATGTATTTGGCTGGTGTTGGCTGTGCCCACTTTTCTAACCCTAACGCACAATTAATCAATTACTCAATTACCAAGTTTGTGAGCTTTGCAGTGTTTGGCATCAATAATTTGCATTGGAATGAAACAAATCTAATTGGCTGTTTGTGGCTCCACCCCCCTTTCTGAAATTGAACCCCAGTCACCCAATGATCAACTGTACCAGGTTTGAGGCTTGTGCCCTTAACAGTACAAGAATGGCAGCAATGTAAATATTCCCCTTCAAAAAATCAATAGGTTAATTTTGATTGGCTTTTATAGACTCCACCCACCTTTCTGAATATTAATCCCAGTCACCCAGCGACCAACTGTGCAAAGTTTGAGAACCCTGCCATTAACAGTGTAAGAATGGCTGCAGTTTACATTTTCCAGTGAAATTTGTATTTGTCTCCGCCCCCTTTTTGGTTATGGGAATAAAAAGTATCCTATACTTTATTCCAGGTAATGCACTATGTGTGTGCCAAATTTCATTCAAATCTGTTCAGCCATTTTTGCGTGATCGAGTAACAAACATCCAAACATCCGAACTTTCCCATTTATTATATTAGTAGGATTTGCAGAGAATGATGCTCCTGACAGCTCATGGCAGGTTCCATGTTTGTCTGTCTTGTATGAAGCCAATTGTGATGTCATATCCTCCCTTTCCTTGCTTCCTGATGATTTGATTCACAAAAAAGATCAGGATCAAAGATCCTAATGGTTCATGATCCGGACAACACTACTGTGCAGTGAATATTAATTAGCCATGTGGCTAAGAACAATAGCGACTCAGAACATGTGCTGTGAGTTAGGCTGCTGTTACAAGCTGCTGTAACACGAGCCTGTAACTTCCCACTGTAAAAGCAGCCTTAGGGCGGGATAGGGAAATAAAGGGGAGGACCAAGGGAGTGCAGTAGAGATGGGCCGAACGGTTCGCCGGCGAACGGTTCCACGCGAACTTCGGTGGTTCGCGTTCGCGTCCCGCTGGCGAACCTTTGCAGAAGTTCGGTTCGCCCCATAATGCACCTTGAGGTTCAACTTTGACCCTCTACATCACAGTCAGCAGGCCCAGTGTAGCCAATTAGGCTACACTAGCCCCTGGAGCCCCACCCCTCTTATATAAGGCAGGCAGCGGCGGCCATTACGGTCACTCGTGTGCTGCCTGCGTTAGTGAGAGTAGGGCGAGCTGCTGCAGACTGTCTCTCAGGGAAAGATTAGTTAGGCTTAACTTGTTCCTGGCTGGCTGCATACCTGTTCTGTGAACCCACCACTGCATACCTGTACTGTGAACCCACCACTGCATACCTGTTCAGTGAACCCACCACTGCATACCTGTACTGTGAACCCACCACTGCATACCTGTTCAGTGAACCTGCCACTGCATACCTGTTCTGTGAACCCATCACTGCATACCTGTTCAGTGAACCTGCCACTGCATACCTGTGCTGTGAACCCACCACTGCATACCTGTTCTGTGAACCCACCACTGCATACCTGTTCTGTGAACCCACCACTGCATACCTGTGCTGTGAACCCATCACTGCATACCTGTTCAGTGAACCTGCCACTGCATAAATGTGCTGTGAACCCATCACTGCATACCTGTTCAGTGAACCTGCCACTGCATACCTGTTCTGTGAACCCATCACTGCATACCTGTTCAGTGAACCTGCCACTGCATACCTGTGCTGTGAACCCACCACTGCATACCTGTTCTGTGAACCCACCACTGCATACCTGTGCTGTGAACCCATCACTGCATACCTGTTCAGTGAACCTGCCACTGCATACCTGTGCTGTGAACCCATCACTGCATACCTGTTCAGTGAACCTGCCACTGCATACCTGTGCTGTGAACCCACCACTGCATACCTGTTCTGTGAACCCACCACTGCATACCTGTGCTGTGAACCCACCACTGCATACCTGTTCTGTGAACCCACCACTGCATACCTGTTCTGTGAACCCACCACTGCATACCTGTTCTGTGAACCCACCACTGCATACCTGTTCTGTGAACCCACCACTGCATACCTGTTCTGTGAACCCACCACTGCATACCTGTTCAGTGAACCCGCCACTGCATACCTGTTGTGTTCAGTTAACCCGCCACTGCATACCTGTTCTGTTCAGTGAACCTGCCACTGTATACCTGTACTGTGAACCCACCACTGCATACCTGTGCTGTGAACCCATCACTGCATACCTGTTCAGTGAACCTGCCACTGCATACCTGTGCTGTGAACCCATCACTGCATACCTGTTCAGTGAACCTGCCACTGCATACCTGTGCTGTGAACCCACCACTGCATACCTGTGCTGTCAACCCACCACTGCATACCTGTTCTGTGAACCCACCACTGCATACCTGTTCAGTGAACCTGCCACTGCATACCTGTGCTGTGAACCCATCACTGCATACCTGTTCAGTGAACCTGCCACTGCATACCTGTGCTGTGAACCCACCACTGCATACCTGTTCTGTGAACCCACCACTGCATACCTGTGCTGTGAACCCACCACTGCATACCTGTTCTGTGAACCCACCACTGCATACCTGTTCAGTGAACCCACCACTGCATACCTGTTGTGTTCAGTGAACCCGCCACTGCATACCTGTTCTGTTCAGTGGACCCGCCACTGTATACCTGTTTAGTGAACCCGCCACTGCATACCTGTTGTGTTCAGTGAACCCGCCACTGCATACCTGTTCTGTTCAGTGGACCCGCCACTGTATACCTGTTTAGTGAACCCGCCACTGCATACCTGTTGTGTTCAATGAACCCGCCACTGCATACCTGTTGTGTTCAGTGAACCTGCCACTGTATACCTGTACTGTTCAGTGAACCCGCCACTGCATACCTGTTCTGTTCAGTGAACCTGCCACTGTATACCTGTTTAGTGAACCCGCCACTGCATACCTGTTGTGTTCAGTGAACCTGCCACTGCATACCTGTTCTGTGAACCCGCCACTGTATACCTGTTCTGTTCAGTGAACCCGCCACTGTATACCTGTTCAGTGAACCCGCCACTGCATACCTGTTGTGTTCAGTGAACCCGCCACTGTATATCTGTACTGTTCAGTGAACCCGCCACTGCATACCTGTTCTGTTCAGTGAACCTGCCACTGTATACCTGTACTGTTCAGTGAACCCGCCACTGCATACCTGTTGTGTTCAGTGAACCTGCCACTGCATACCTGTTCAGTGAACCCGCCACTGCATAGCTGTTGTGTTCAGTGAACCCGCCACTGCATACCTGTTCTGTTCAGTGGACCCGCCACTGTATACCTGTTTAGTGAACCCGCCACTGCATACCTGTTGTGTTCAGTGAACCCGCCACTGCATACCTGTTGTGTTCAGTGAACCTGCCACTGTATACCTGTACTGTTCAGTGAACCCGCCACTGCATACCTGTTCTGTTCAGTGAACCTGCCACTGTACACCTGTTTAGTGAACCCGCCACTGCATACCTGTTGTGTTCAGTGAACCCGCCACTGCATACCTGTTGTGTTCAGTGAACCTGCCACTGTATACCTGTACTGTTCAGTGAACCCGCCACTGCATACCTGTTCTGTTCAGTGAACCTGCCACTGTATACCTGTTTAGTGAACCCGCCACTGCATACCTGTTGTGTTCAGTGAACCCGCCACTGCATACCTGTTGTGTTCAGTGAACCTGCCACTGTATACCTGTACTGTTCAGTGAACCCGCCACTGCATACCTGTTCTGTTCAGTGAACCTGCCACTGTATACCTGTTTAGTGAACCCGCCACTGCATACCTGTTGTGTTCAGTGAACCTGCCACTGCATACCTGTTCTGTGAACCCGCCACTGTATACCTGTTCTGTTCAGTGAACCCGCCACTGTATACCTGTTCAGTGAACCCGCCACTGCATACCTGTTGTGTTCAGTGAACCCGCCACTGTATACCTGTACTGTTCAGTGAACCCGCCACTGCATACCTGTTCTGTTCAGTGAACCTGCCACTGTGTACCTGTACTGTTCAGTGAACCCGCCACTGCATACCTGTTGTGTTCAGTGAACCCACCACTGCATACCTGTTCAGTGAACCCGCCACTGTATACCTGTACTGTTCAGTGAACCCGCTACTGCATACCTGTTCTGTTCAGTGAACCTGCCACTGCATACCTGTTGTGTTCAGTGAACCCGCCACTGTATACCTGTACTGTTCAGTGAACCCGCCACTGCATACCTGTTCTGTTCAGTGAACCTGCCACTTCATACCTGTTCTGTGAACCCGCCACTGTATACCTGTTCTGTTCAGTGAACCCACCGCATCAGTGCGCATACCTGTGCAGTTAAGTGAACCCACCTACCTACGTGAGTGCACGCAGTGTGATATACCACTACGTGCATACCCGATATGGACAAAACAGGTAGAGGAAGAGGTAGTGCCAGAGCCAGAGGAAGGCCACCCGGCAGGTCTGCGCGAGGTCGTGTAAATGTAATTTCGTGTGGACCTGGCCCACAGTACAGTGCTCGGAAGAAGGCACGTCCCATCACCTCCCAAGATTGTCAGGACGTGGTTGAGTATTTAGCGACACAGAACACCTCATCTTGCTCAGCCACCAGCGCTACTACTAGCACCACTTCCGCTGCATTTGACACTTCGCAAGAATTATTTAGTGTTGAAATCACTGATGCACAGCCATTGTTGTTACAGCCAGATGAATTTTCACCAGCTCATATGTCTGAGTTACGCGGCAACACTATGGATGTAACGTGTAAGGAGGATGAATGACCTACTGATGGTGCATGTTTGGATTTGTCTGAGGCAAGCGAAGCTGGGCAGGATGATTACGATGATGACGATGATAGGGATCCTCTGTATGTTCCCAATAGAGGAGATGAAGAGGGGGACAGTTCAGAGGGGGAGTCAGAGAGTAGTAGGAGGAGAGAAGTTGCTGAAAGAAGCTGGGGCAGCTCTTCGTCAGAAACAGCTGGTGGCAGTGTCCGGCACCATGTATCGCCACCTATGTACAGCCAGCCAACTTGCCCTTCAGCATCAGCTGCTGAGGTCCCCATAGTGCCCACATCTCAGGGTGGCTAAGCGGTGTGGACATTTTTTAATGTGTGTGTCTCAGATCGGACCAAAGCCATCTGTTCGCTCTGCCAACAAAAATTGAGCCGTGGAAAGGCCAACACTCACGTAGGGACAAGTGCCTTACGAAGGCACCTGGAGAAAAGGCACAAACAGCAATGGGATGGCCACCTGAGCAAAAGCAGCAACAGCACACAAAAGAAAAGTCACCCTCCTTCTCCTCTTCCTCCTTCAGGTGCATCATCTGCTTCTGCCGCTTTCTCCCTTCCACCTTCACAGGCACCCTCCTCCACTCCGCCTCTGCCCTTGAGCGCTTCCTGCTCCTCTGCCCACAGCAGCAGTCAGGTGTCCGTGAAGGAAATGTTTGAGCGGAAGAAGCCAATTTCGGCCAGTCACCCCCTTGCCCGGCGTCTGACAGCTGGCGTGGCGGAACTGTTAGCTCGCCAGCTGTTACCATACCAGCTGGTGGACTCTGAGGCCTTCCGTAAATTTGTGGCCATCGGAACACCTCAGTGGAAGATGCCAGGCCGCACTTATTTTTCGAGAAAGGCCATACCCCAACTGCACCGTGAAGTTGAGAGGCAAGTGGTGTCATCTCTTGCGAAGAGCGTTGGGTCAAGGGTACACCTGACCACGGATGCCTGGTCTGCCAAGCACGGGCAGGGCCGCTAGATTACGTACACAGCCCATTGGGTCAACCTGGCGGTGAACGATGGCAAGCAGGGCGCACCGGACCAAATTGTGACACCTCCACGGCTTGCAGGCAGGCCTCCTGCCACCTCCTCTCCTCCTGCTACATGCTCTTCGCTGTCCTCCTCCTCCTTGGCTGAGTGGCAGTTCTCCTCTCCAGCTACACAGCCCCAGCTCCGCAGGGCCTATGCTGCATGCCAGGTACGACGCTGTCACGCCATCTTAGACATGTCTTGTCTCAAAGCGGAGAGTCACACTGGAGCAGCTCTCCTGGCTGCTCTTAAGAAACAGGTGGATAAGTGGCTGACCCCGCACCACCTGGAGATAGGCAACGTGGTGTGCGACAACGGCAGCAATCTGCTTGCCGCTTTGCATATGGGGAAGCTGACACACATACCCTGCATGGCACATGTCATGAATCTAGTTGTTCAAAGATTTGTGGCAAAGTACCCTGGCTTAGCGGATGTCCTGAAGCAGGCCAGGAAGGTCTGTGGGCATTTGAGGCGGTCTTACACAGCCATGCCACGCTTTGCGGAAATTCAGCGGAAAAACAACATGCCGGTGAGACGCCTCATTTGCGATAGCCCGACTCGCTGGAATTCGACCCTGCTCATGTTCTCCCGCCTGCTAGAACAGAAGAAAGCCGTCACCCACTACCTCTACAACTACAGTAGAATGAAACAGTCTGGGAAGATGGGGATGTTCTGGCCCGACAACTGGACACTGATGGAAAATGCATGCAGGCTCATGCGGCCGTTTGAGGAGGTGACCAACCTGGTGAGCCGCAGTGAGGGCACCATCAGCGACTTAATTCCCTACGCTTACTTCTTAGAGCGTGCTGTGCGTAGAGTGGCGGATAAAGCTGTGAATGAGCGTGACCAGGAACCGTTACGGCAGGAACAGGCATGGGACCAATTTTCATCAGACCCAGCTGTTTCCTCAACACCTGCGGCAGCACAGAGGGGGGAGGAGGAGGAAGAAGAGAAGTCGTGTGCAGAAGACGAGTCAGACTCAGAGGATGATGAGTAAGGTGTTTCTTTGTGGGAGGAGGAGGAGGAGGAGACGGCGGCAGGAGAACACCCGCAGCAGGCATCGCAGGGGGCTTGTGCTGCTCAACCTTCCCGTGGTATAGTTCGCGGCTGGGGGGAGGAGGTTGACTTACGTGACGTCACTGAGGAAGAGCAAGAGGAGATGGAGGGTACTGGATCCGACTTTGTGCAGATGTCGTCTTTTATGCTGTCCTGCCTGTTGATGGACCCCCGTATAAAAAACCTCAAGGGGAATGAGCTGTACTGGGTGGCCACACTACTAGACCCTCGGTACAGGCACAAAGTGGCGGACCTGTTACCAACTCACCGGAAGGTGGAAAGGATGCAGCACATGCAGAACCAGCTGTCAACTATGCTTTACAATGCCTTTAAGGGTGATGTGACAGCACAACGCCAGCAAGGTACCACTGCCACTAATCCTCCTCCCGTGTCCACGCAGTCAAAGACAGGACACTCCAGCGATCTCATGGTGATGTCGGACATGCGGACGTTCTTTAGTCCAACGCCTCGCCGTAGCCCTTCCGGATCCACCCTCCACCAACGCCTGGAACGGCAGGTAGCCGACTACCTGGCCTTAAGTGTGGATGTAGACACTGCTGTGAACAGCGATGAGGAACCCTTGAACTACTGTGTGCGCAGGCTTGACCTGTGGCCAGAGCTGTCCCAATTTGCCATCCAACTTCTCTCCTGCCCTGCCGCAAGCGTCCTGTCAGAAAGGACCTTCAGCGCAGCTGGAGGCATTGTCACTGAGAAGAGAAGTCGCCTAAGTCACAAAACTGTTAAGTACCTCACCTTTATCAAAATAAATGAGGCATGGATCCCGGAGGGCTGCTGCCCGCCCCAAGACTAAGTAAGTCCCCGCACACACAGCATCTCTGCCTGCACGCCGTGTGACTGGCTGCCTGGCCTGCCCCAAGAAGACTAAGTCGCTCCCAGTCCCTCCACACAGCATGTCTGCCTGCAGGCCGCTTGACTACCTTCTCCGCCACCACCAACAGGGTCCGGGACTCCAGGCGGATTGCTGAATTTTTTAGGCCGCTGCTAGCAGCGGCCGCTGTAATAATTTATCTGGTGCGTGTACATGACTGCCTAATTTTTCTGGCTGCACTGCGGGCAGCTGCAACAACAAAAGAAAAGGCATGTACATGCGCCCATTCCCCTTCGTGATCATTACCTTGCCGTGGTGAAGGGGCTTGCGTATCACAATGAAGCAATGACCGGCGCCTAGATGAGTGTCTCGGGGGGCACACAAAAGATAATAAGGTCGTTGCCTCATTGTGGTCAGACCAAATTTGATCAGCTGGACAGTCACTGTTCTGTCATTCAGCTACATCAGCCAGGCGACTATATGGGCTGTAAAGCCACCAAAACCTGCACTCTCGCCATGGTGCGCACCAGTCCAGCACGGCCGTCACTACACAAACAGCTGTTTGCGGTGCGTTACACGGTGAGTTTGGTGTGTCAGTGTGAAGCAGTACCTTAATTACACTACCTGATTGATGTATACACATGCAAGATGTTTTAAAGCACTTTAGGCCTGTCATTTAGCATTTAATGTGATTTTTGCCCTTAAAACGCTGCTTTGCGTCAAATCCAGACTTTTCCCTGGGACTTTTGGCATGTATCCCACTCCGCCATGCCCCCCTCCAGGTGTTAGACCCCTTGAAACATCTTTTCCATCACTTTTGTGGCCAGCATAATTATTTTTTTTTTCAAAGTTTGCATCCCCATTGAAGTCTATTGCGGTTCGCGAACTTTAATGCGAACCGAACGTTACGCGAAAGTTCGCGAACCCGGTTCGCGAACCTAAAATCGGAGGTTCGGCCCATCTCTAGAGTGCAGTGGGGAGAAGAAGCAGCCCCAGAATGCTTTGCAGTATCTGTTATGCGTCCTGCCGGCCTCCCACTGAGACACATTTGTTGGTGGTCTTCTTGCTTTTAGGTGAGATGATGCTAACCCTAACCATGGGCCTACAGCTGTAACCAATGACCCTGACTGGCCACTGACCAGCAAATCATTGGATGTGTTTACCTCTGAAGGCCCGCCCAACTACAGAAGAAGCCGTGTCAGTGCCGGTGGACATTGTGACTGGTGGGCGGGGATCCAGAACGTTGACGCCATTCAGTTCTGGTCAAAGTGGACAATACAGCAGATATTCAGGGTACATTTAAGTTTACTTCAAACCCAAATAGCAAACAGCTGTTATTATTCCCCTTAAAAAATACTATATTACAGGTACATTATTGTGACAATGGATAAAATAAAATGTAGAGTAGAGAAGCATGATAGATGTAATGGGGGGGGGAGCATAACCTCCTTCTAATCCCCATCTTCACAGCGTCGCACCCTCAGAAATCACAGTCTAAGTTCAACCTCAAAAAAGGAAAGTATAAATGCAGAAAGATAGCGTGACTCTATAAATGTATTCATCATCATGCATCAGTATAAGCAGTGTGACACAAGTGTTATGCAATTCTTAGTGGAGTAAATGAACACTCGTCACTCAGGGATTTCAGCTGTCCATCTATCAGCTGCATAAGAAATGGCAGTCGTTCAATCAAGACCAAGACTGAGATGAGATGGCTGAGGTGAGCATTCTAGAGCAGCTGAAATATGTAGTACAACTAGTACAGACTTGCTGCGTTTGTAGAACGCGTATAAATTCAAAGAAACGCAAGTTGAAAAAACGCATGCGTTTTTCTTGCGTTTGAATGCGTTTTCTATTGCGTTTTGCACAAACACGTGACCCAGGGGAAAAAAAGAATTATGGGAACCGCAGAGGAAAACGGACGCTAAAAACGCAATAGTACGCGTTTTTGATACACGTCCATAGACTTTCATTGCGTCCGTTTCTATGCGTATCGCACAGAACTGCGTGCAGCAATGCGGATGAGAAACGTATGCGTCTCATACGCATACATGTGAACGAGGCCATTAAAAAGCATTACGAGCCGTTTCTATGCGTTTTTGGTACCAGTACGCGTTCCCTGAAAACGGCTAGGAACGCATATAGTCTGAACAGGCCCTAAGAAGAATAAAAGACTTATTGTTCATTTAAAACCCCGTACTTTATTGCTGTGAATTATAAATGTCATTATATTGGGGTGGAACAACACTACTGAATTTTAAGTGTCATTTTAGTGTAGTACAACCAGTAGCCAGATGGACCATCACCCAGAGAGAGGGCTAGTGAAAACGGGGTGACTTCTTATCCTCTTGTTCCCATCCTGGCACCAATTACCACCAACCCCTTTGGCCAAGTTCTACTTCTAATAAAATACATAAAAGATTGCATAGAAATGACAACATTTTTGTGGCATTGAACAGATTGATATAGTAAAATAATGGGAATAAAAGATAAAATAGTAACTCGATACAGTCTGAGTAGTCTATGAAATTACCGTCTCCTTTGGAAATTGTAAGTATAAAAAGAAATTAGAAAGTTCTGTGGGAAATTGTCCAAAGATAAAAGCCCGGGTCCAACTGGGCTGGCAAATCCGTGATGATATGAATTGGCATAGAAGGCCCTGACAGTCTGCGTGTCCAGAAATTTCACCCTCTCTCTGCTGGAGGTGGAGAGTGTAATGAGAGATGGGCAGACTCAGCCATCTGACCCCGGTCCGCCCCTCTCATTAGAGCAGAAAGAGATATGAAATATCTGGAATTATCATATCTCTGCGGCTAATTACTGTAGCATATATTAATTTCAAACTATAATGGTCAAAAACTGAGAAATAATGATTTTTTTTCATTTCTTTCTTAATCTTCCTTAAAATGGATTTAGAAAAAAAAAATCTTAGCAAAATGTACCATCCAAAGAAAGCCTAATTAGTGGCGGAAAAAACAAGATATAAATCAATTCATTGTGATAAGTAGTGATAAAGTTATTGTCAAATGAATGGGAGGTGAATGTTGCTTGGATGCATGAGGTTTTCAACACTGTGGGGCTGAACCGGTTAATTAGAGGACACTTCATGATCTTCCTGGGGACAGGACAGGGGGAGGTTTCTTTGGCAATAAATGTTTTTAGGATAGGGATCTGCTTTTCTGACTTTCTTATCTTAATTCTCTGAAAAACAGATCTTAAGGAGGCCATCAGGGGTGCTCGGATACCCATTTTTAAAATCTGAATTGATCCGGATCCGCATACCCAGGTATCCGGATCCGGTATCCGGATCCGAACGTTCAGATATCCACGTTCATGCGAATATCCAAATGCATTATTCGGGCTATCTGGCCAGATTTAGATATCTGGATAGCAAAACCGGAAGTTCCCTTTAAATTGCTTAAAAATGTTTATTAGGGTATATGAGGCATGTATCATCATTATTTTTTAAAGGGGAACTCTAATTGATGATGTGGGGACTTAAACCCCCCCCCCCCAAAAAAAAAATGGCTGTCAATTAACATCAGGCCTAGGTTCCAAACAGCGGTCGTGCCGCCCACATTGGCCTCTATTCATAAAGCATTCCCGCATACGGTAATGCTCAAAACAGCATTTTTTGCCGACCATTTAGCAAAGTGTCCATTCATAAAAGCTGTTTCCGCATGAAAAGCTACAATTCCTGAGCAGTGCAGGGGAAATTGCCGCCTTGTGCGGAGATTATCACAACACATGTCACTGAAGGTTAATTCACAAAGATTAGAGCAGGACGGAATGTGGGCTTGATTCACAAAGCGGTGCTAACCTACTTAGCACGTCTAAAGCCTTTAGGCGCGCTAACCAGGGTGCTAAGTAGGTTAGCACCGGTTTTCTCAATCAGAAGTACTGCGCGTAAAGTTTTACGCGCGCAAAGTCCTATGCGTGCGCTAAGTCCCATAGGCTTTAATGGGCACTTCACGCGAAGCGCCCTGCGCACAAAAGTTTTACGCACGAAAAGCTGGTTTAGACGTCCTAAGGGGGTTTTCACAGGCGTGCTAACAGTTAGCACCGCTTTGTGAATCAAGCCCTGTGTGCGGAGAAACCCGGCTGTTTAGCAGAGGAGGATAAAGCTAATGGAGAGACAGACCTCCCAGGCAGCTGCAGTGAGAGCAGAACAAACTGCATCCCAGAATACCCAGGCTGTGTTTTTTAACCCCTTGGGTACCTGTTTTCAGATAAATTTCACATCAGAAAGCCTGCATGTGTAACACTTCTGGAACTTCTTCTAAGCTGTGGCAATTAAATAGATTGTTTAGAAAGACTAATATACAGATTCAGAGAAGATTCAGGGCAAGGAGAGGCAGTTTTAAAAAAAATGCACATGTAAAGGGATGCTGGGGCTGCCTGCTTTATACTAAGGCTGTCTCTGCAGGAGAAAATGTATCAACTCAGCCAGCAAATGTAACAACTCAGCCAGTAGTGCCAGTTTAGTGCAGGAATTCCCCGACCTATTATCGCAAGTGTAAACATTTATATGAATTAGCACACAAAAGTCTAAAATACCGATGCAGTGTTTTCTCTCCAAGATTTTTTTCACCGCAAATGTTTTATGAATAGAGACCAATGAGCCTGATTCACAAAGCGGTGCTAACAGTTAGCACACTGGTGAAAAGCCCTTTATCATGCCTAAACTCAGTTTAGGCATGATAAGTTTAGGTGTGATAAGTTTAGGCATGATAAGTTTAGGTGTGATAAGTTTAGGCATGATAAGTTTAGGCATGATAAGTTTAAGCGCCAACTGGGTTAGCACCGCAGTGCACAGCTGATCAAACGTTTTACGCTAGCAAAGTCTGGTGCACTTCGTATAAAGTTTAATGGCGCTGCTTTGCGTGCGGGACTTTGCAAGCGATCTAAACTTATCTAAACTTAGCATGCCTAAACTTATCACACCTAAACTTATCATGCCTAAACTTATCACACCTAAACTTATCACACCTAAACTTATCACATTTAAACTGGCTTTTCACCAGAGTGGTGCAATGGTTATCACGCCTAAAGTCTCTAACTGGGTTAGCACCGCTTTGTGAATCGAGCCCAATGTGTCCAAAGTCCAACCGCACAACTGGGACATGGCAGTTTTCAGACATCCTTATCACCATTTCTAAACAGACGTCATTCTCTGTCCTGATACCGCCTGCTCTAATCTTTATTACTGAACCTTCAGTGACATGTGTTGTGATAATCACCACACAGGGGGCTCTATTCATAAAAAAGTTGTTGCGAGAAAACTCCTGGAGGTAAAATACCGCAGCGGTATTTCACACTTCTGGGTGGTCATTCAAAAAAATCTTGCCAGCTGCGATGCAAGAGCGGAGATCTCCCGCTGAAGGCTGGCGGTAAGCTGTCGGAAGGCATGCGGAAACACTTCAGCCGGCAGAGTCCCTCCGTGCACTGCTCTCTCTGGGAGGTCTGTCCCATTCACTTGTATGTAATCCGCAGGCTTCTCGCTACATCCGAGGAAGCGGTATTTCCCGTCCACATACCGCTTCCTCTAATCTTTATGAATGGCCATTTTGTTACTTTTTTCTAGATAAATCTAGAAAAACACTGGAGAAGGCGGAAATTTCTCGCTCTGCTGGGGGATTGTAGATTTTCATGCGGGAACAGCTTTTATGAATGCCCACTTTGCTAAATGGACGGGAAAATCCGCTGTTTTGAGCGGAAAACTTGCGGTAAGGTTTTATGAATAGAGCCCAGGGCGGTAATTTCCTGCACTGCTCAGGAATGTCAGATTTTCATGCAGAAACAGCTTTTATGAATGGACACTTTGCTAAATGGTTGGTAAAGTCAGCTGTTTTGAGCATTAGCGTATGCGGGAATGCTTTATGAATAGAGGCCTTTGAGTGATGTTACCCCCGCCCTGCACTGGTACTTTGACAATAGTCTGGTAGGGCAGTTAGGTTTCTTCCTTCTCACTCTTCCCCGGGTACATTCAGCCTCTTCAGTGTATTGAAACTCATGCTGGACATTCGCCACATCCGCTCTCTGTGATGCAGGGATAGATGACAATAAGGTCAATTCATAAAAGGCTTTGTGGTAAAAAAAATCTAGTCAGGAAAATACTGCATTCAGTATTTTAGACTTTTGTGTGCTCATTCATAAACATTTTCACAGCTGTGATAGAAATGAGCAGCGTAGCTGGCTGAGATGATACATTAAAGGGAACCTAAACTGAGAGGGATATGGATGTTTCCTTTTAAACAATACCAGTTGCCTGGCAGTCCTGCTGATCTCTTTGGCTGCAGTAGTGTCTGAATCACACACCTGAAACAAGTATGCAGCTAATCCAGTCACACTTCAGTCAGAGCACCTGATCTGCATGCTTGTTCAGGGGCTGTGGCTAAATGTATTATAGGCAGAGGATCAGCAGGAGAGTCAGGCAACTGGTATTATTTTAAACAGAAACACCCATATGCTTCTCGGTTTAGGTTCCCTTAATGAGCAGCTGGCTGAGTTGTTACATTTGGCTGTTCTCCATGCAGAGACAGCATTACAATAAAAGAGGCATCCCCAACTTCCCTCTAGAAGTGCATGTTTTGTTATACTGCCTCTGTTTGCCCTGAATCTGCTCTGTATCTGTCTATTAGTCTTTCTAAACAATCTATTTAATTGCCACAGAGTAGAAGAGTTTCAAGAAACGTTACACATACCAGGCTTTCTGATGTGAAATACACATCTGAGAACAGGTACCCAAGAGGTTATGGGGAGGATCGAGCATTCCGTTTCCTGGCTTAAGCATCATGACTGCTCCCCAGTCTCCTGTATAGTCACCTTCTCCAGTTGCGCTGGAATGCGTCTTCTGGAATGCTTTTTGCACACAGGCTACCAAGCTTAAAGAGGAACTTTAACCTAAGACTGAGCTTCATCCCAATCAGTAGCGAATACCCCCTTTCCCATGAGAAATCGGTACTATTCCGATAGCCGATCGCAACCACCGGGTGGTGTTAATTACTATTCCCCCTCCAGGCCGCCATGGATAGTAGGGAAAGATGTAACTCTGGTGGAGTTCTATCGCCACCTAGTGGATGCGCCCGTCTAACGGAAAAGAACCCAAAAATCGTTACCTTTTCTTAAATAGTTCATCGGGGGCTCTGTGTGGCTGATATTGTTGTGAAACCCCTCCTACAGTGTGATGTCAGGGCCATGGGCATGACAGTTTCCTGTCAGTGAAGCTTGTTGCATTTCCAACTGCCAAGCAAGCAGTATCTCCCTCTGTGCATAAATATATCTACACTGCTCAAAAAATAAATGGAACACTTAAAGGATACCCCAACTGAAATGTGACATAATGAGATAGACATGTGTATGTACAGTGCCTAGCACACAAATAACTAGGCTGCATTCCTTTTTTTCTTTCTCTGCCTGAAAGAGTTAAACAGATGATATTCAAAGATCCTGAATCAGTCCTGACTCAGACAGGATGTGACTACAGTGTGACCCTCACTGATAAGGAATTACAACTATAAAACACTTTCCTAGCAGAAAATGGCTTCTGAGAGCAAGGAAGAGATAAAAAGGGGAATTTCTTATCAGTGAGGGTCACACTGTAGTCACTTCCTGTCTGATTCAGGACTGAGTCAGCCACTTACATACCTGATATTTAACTCGTTCAGGCAGAGAAAGAAAAGAAGGAACACAGCCTAGTTATTTGTGTGCTAGGCACTGTACATACACACGTCTATCTCATTATGTCACATTTTATGGTATGCAACTGTTTCATTTTCCTGGCTGTATGCTTAAATTCTAAATTCTGCATCAATCTGCTTAATTATAAGTGTTAATAATTGGGGCTTCTTCCTGTGTGACCATTTGCCTATTTCATTTCATTAGCCACAATTTGCATGTCTTTAGACTGGCCCTGCCCCTGTGTGGCTAGTGTCTAGTGTCTAGTATGTTCACAGCTGCTATCAGTCTGCTTGTTAGCATCTATCTAGTCAGGGATATATTAGCAGATCATATAGTCAGCATGACCTTGGTCAGCAGTGTATACATTTAAGGGTATTAATTTAAAGGGTACTTTAGACAAACCGAATTATACCAGAATTAAGCCAGAAGGGAACAGAAGTGAACTAGCACAAAATTCTGAAGTGCTGATTTTCTACACCCTGCATTGAAAGACCATATTGAACATTCACCACCTAAACATACAGCTAGCTAAATTTAAGCACTGCTCTCCCGCTTACCAAACGACTGATGGTTTCACCGTGCCTCACCAACCACACTACTGCTGATCTTCACTGGCTGCTCCACTGCTGAACTCCCCACCAACTGATCCATCGCCGACCTCCAGACAAGCTACTTCATTACCATCCAGACACCCCATCTACCAATCACACACAGCTGGATTTTATTTTATTTATTTTTTGCCATCATTGATGTTCTGCCAACTTCACTGCTGATCTCCTGTGGACTGCTCCTTACCAGATTGATTACTGATGCAACTTTGCTGAACCCCTTCAGCCACATCATTGGTGACATTTACCCAGAGCAGGGACAAGGTCCTCCAGCACCCAAGGCTGAGACACCAAAGTGCGCCCCTCCATCCCTCCCTCCCCAGCCGTCACACACTGATTGCTATTAGACTAAGAGGCGCCACATGGCCCACAACCTCCCCAACACCTTAATATCTAGTTATCTGGCTTGCAGTCACTGCTATGTATCCCCTTTTCTTATTTATTTCTGCTTCAAACACAATTAGGAATGACAGCTGAATGAATTCTGCGCCCCCTCCTACACTGCGCCCTGAGGCTGGAGCCTCTCCAGCCTATGCCTCGGCCTGGCCCTGCATTTACCTCATTTTGGTCTAACTGCTGTCCCCCGTCTATGCTTCCACTCTCCACATCCCATCCTACCTTATCCCATCAGTACAAATGTTCCCTCCTGTTCACTCCCTTACCCCTCCACCATTTCCTAGCCATCTCTCTCCCCATCTCGCTCTCCCCCATCACCACATGCTCTACCTCCACCTCCTTCTACACCTTGTCCCCCTTCTGTTTCCCCGCACCCTCTCCCCTTATGTCCTTAGACTCCCTTTTGGCCCTCAACCCCCATGCACATCCCTCCCCCCCCCCAAACTCTACCCACACACCCCCTTGGCATAACCTTATTCCGATCCACCCTACCCCTAGGCATTCGCTCCATGTTTCCTGTGGCCTCTGGAATGCCAGATCCACCCGCAATAAGCTGCTCTCTGGAACTCGCTCCCTCCAGCCACCGGACTCGCCCCCACCTTTAATACCTTCACACAAGCTCTCAAGACTCACCCTTTCATGCTCACATACCCCCCTACACCAGCACCATAATATGTTCTGTTAGACACCCTCTCAACAGATGCACCTATTGTCTCCACCCCCACCCTTTAGATTGTAAGCCTCTGGCAGGGCCCTCTCCCTTAGTGTTTCCAGCTTGATTATGCAATCTTACTGACAATCACCCTCTTGTGGACTAGAACAGTCTCTATTCTGACCTATGACACTGTATTATCAAATCATTTGCATGATCTTGTTTTGTTGTGAGTTTCCTGTATGTCCTACCTTGTATGTTACCCCTTTTATCTATTGTGCAGCGCTGCGTAATATGTTGGCGCTATATAAATACAATAAATAATAATAATAATACATTTCAGTTGGGGTATCCTTTAACCTGCTGGGCGGTCTGGACGAGCTCAGCTCGTCCAGTACCGCCGGAGGCTGCCGCTCAGGCCCTGCTGGGCCGATTTTCTTCAAATAAAAAGCAGCACACGCAGCCGGCACTTTGCCAGCCGCGTGTGCTGCCTGATCGCCGCCGCTCTGCGGGAATCCGCCGCGAGCAGCGGCGAAAGAGGGTCCCCCCAGCCGCCTGAGCCCAGCGTAGCCGGAACAAAAAGTTCCGGCCAGCGCTAAGGGCTGGTTTGGAGGCGGCTGACGTCAGGACGTCGGCTGACGTCGATGACGTCACTCCGCTCATCGCTATGGCGACAATGTAAGCAAAACAAGGAAGGCCGCTCATTGCGGCCTTCCTTGTTTATTCTGGGCGCCGGAGGCGATCGGAAGAACGCCTCCGGAGCGCCCTCTAGTGGGCTTTCATGCAGCCAACTTTAAGTTGGCTGCATGAAATATTTTTTTTTTTATTAAAAAAAAACCCTCCCGCAGCCTCCCTGGCGATCTTAATAGAACGCCAGGCAGGTTAAGCAACACAACGTAACTCCAAGTCAATCACACTTCTGTGAAATAAAACCATCCACTGAGGCAGCAACACTGATTGACAATCAATGCCACATGCTGTTGTGCAAATGGAATAGACACCAGGTGGAGATTATAGGCAATTAGCAAGACATCCGCAATACGGGAGATGTTCTGCAGGTGGTGACCACAGATCGCTGCTCAGCTCCTAGGCTTTCTGGCTGATGTTTTGGTCACTTCTGAATGCTGGCGGTGCTTTCACTCTGGCGGTAGCAAGAGATGGAGTCTGCAACCCACACAAGTGGCTCAGGTAGTGCAGCTCATCCAGAATGGCACATCAATGTGAGCATAGCGCGCTGCGGCGAAAAGTGGGAGGAGTGCGCAGTGACGAAGACCGGGGAGGGGGCGGCGAAAAATGGGTGTGGCCATGCCATTGTATGGGCGGAGCTAACGTAATGATGTAACAGCGAGGCATAAGAAAGCAGTGCTTACGCCATGATGTGGACAAACGAGACTTTGTATCATGGGTGTGCAGAAACTGTGTGATGCTAATAGTATACCGTAACCACAAAGCAGCAAACACAGCCATCTATGGCCATTAAATAATAAATGCAGTAACGGTTACTCCGGACACCAGAAAATAAACGCAATAGGCAACATGTCAGCACAAAATAACCGCAATGCGGGCAACATGTCAGTATAAAATCAACGCAATGCGGGCAAACATGTCAGTATAAAATCAACGCAATGCGGGCAACATGTCAGCACAAAATAACCGCAATGCGGGCAACATGTCAGCACAAAATAACCGCAATGCGGGCAACATGTCAGCACAAAATAACCGCAATGCGGGCAACATGTCAGTATAAAATAAATGCAATGCAGGCAAACATTTCACCAGAAAAGAAACGCAATGCGGGCAAACATTTTACCAGAAAAGAAACGCAATGCGGGCAACATGTCAGTATAAAATAAATGCAATGCGGGCAAACATTTCA
>NC_090648.1:5259813-5264813 GCF_040937935.1 Hyperolius riggenbachi
GGAGCCACTCCCCCTCTAATAAAAGGCAGGCAGCGGCGGCCATTAAGCTCACTCGTGTGCCTGCGTTAGTGAGAGTAGGGCGAGCTGCTGCAGACTGTCTCTCATAGGGAAAGATTAGTTAGGCTTAGCTTGTTCCTGGCTGCATACCTGTTCTGTTCAGTGAGCCCACCATACCTGTTCTGTTCAGTGAGCCCACTGGATACCTGCATACCTGTTCAGTGAACCTGCCACTGCATACCTGTTCTGTGAACCCACCACTGCATACCTGTTCAGTGAACCCACCACTGCATACCTGTTCAGTGAACCCACCACTGCATACCTGTTCAGTGAACCCACCACTGCATACCTGTTCTGTGAACCCACCACTGCATACCTGTTCAGTGAGCCCACCACTGCATACCTGTTCAGTGAACCCACCACTGCATACCTGTTCAGTGAACCCACCACTACATACCTGTTCAGTGAACCCACCACTGCATACCTGTTCTGTTCAGTGAACCCGCCACTGTATACCTGTTCTGTTCAGTGAACCTGCCACTGTATACCTGTTCAGTGAACCTGCCACTGTATACCTGTTCAGTGAACCTGCCACTGCATACCTGTTCAGTGAACCCACCACTGCATACCTGTTCAGTGAACCTGCCACTGTATACCTGTTCAGTGAACCTGCCACTGTATACCTGTTCAGTGAACCTGCCACTGCATACCTGTTCAGTGAACCCACCACTGCATACCTGTTCAGTGAACCTGCCACTGCATACCTGTTCAGTGATCCTGCCACTGCATACCTGTTCAGTGAACCTGCCACTGCATACCTGTTCAGTGAACCTGCCACTGCATACCTGTTCTGTTCAGTGAACCTGCCACTGTATACCTGTTCTGTTCAGTAAACCCGCCACTGTATACCTGTTCTGTTCAGTGAACCCGCCACTGCATACCTGTTCTGTTCAGTGAACCCACCACTGCATACCTGTTCTGTTCAGTGAACCCGCCACTGCATACCTGTTCTGTTCAGTGAACCCGCCACTGCATACCTGTTCTGTTCAGTGAACCCACCACTGTATACCTGTTCTGTTCAGTGAACCCGCCACTGCATACCTGTTCTGTTCAGTGAACCCGCCACTGTATACCTGTTCTGTTCAGTGAACCCGCCACTGCATACCTGTTCTGTTCAGTGAACCCGCCACTGTATACCTGTTCTGTTCAGTGAACCCGCCACTGCATACCTGTTCTGTTCAGTGAACCCGCCACTGCATACCTGTTCTGTTCAGTGAACCCGCCACTGCATACCTGTTGTGTTCAGTGAACCCGCCACTGTATACCTGTTCTGTTCAGTGAACCCGCCACTGTATACCTGTTCTGTGACCATTTGTGGCCATCGGAACACCGCAGTGGAAGATGCCAGGCCGCACTTATTTTTCGAGAAAGGCCATACCCCAACTGCACCGTGAAGTTGAGAGGCAAGTGGTGTCATCTCTTGCGAAGAGCGTTGGGTCAAGGGTACACCTGACCACGGATGCCTGGTCTGCCAAGCACGGGCAGGGCCGCTACATTACCTACACAGCCCATTGGGTGAACCTGGTGGTGAACGATGGCAAGCAGGGCGCAGCGGACCAAATTGTGACACCTCCACGGCTTGCAGGCAGGCCTCCTGCCACCTCCTCTCCTCCTGCTACATGCTCTTCGCTGTCCTCCTCCTCCTTGGCTGAGTGGCAGTTCTCCTCTCCAGCTACACAGCCCCAGCTCCGCAGGGCCTATGCTGCATGCCAGGTACGACGGTGTCACGCCATCTTAGACATGTCTTGTCTCAAAGCGGAGAGTCACACTGGAGCAGCTCTCCTGGCTGCTCTTAAGAAACAGGTGGATGAGTGGCTGACCCCGCACCACCTGGAGATAGGCAACGTGGTGTGCGACAACGGCAGTAATCTGCTTGCCGCTTTGCATATGGGGAAGCTGACACACATACCCTGCATGGCACATCTAGTGGTTCAAAGATTTGTGGCAAAGTACCCTGGCTTAGCGGATGTCCTGAAGCAGGCCAGGAAGTTCTGTGGGCATTTGAGGCGGTCTTACACAGCCATGGCGCGCTTAGCGGAAATTCAGCGGAAAAACAACTTGCCGGTGAGACGCCTGATTTGCGATAGCCCGACTCGCTGGAATTCGACCCTGCTCATGTTCTCCCGCCTGCTAGAACAGGAGAAAGCCATCACCCATTACCTCTACAACTACAGTAGAACGAAACAGTCTGGGAAGATGGGGATGTTCTGGCCCGACAACTGGACACTGATGAGAAATGCATGCAGGCTCATGCGGCCGTTTGAGGAGGTGACCAACCTGGTGAACCGCAGTGAAGGCACCATCAGCGACTTGATTCCCTACGCTTACTTCTTGGAGCGTGCTGTGCGTAGAGTGGCGGATGAAGCTGCGAATGAGCGTGACCAGGAACAGTTACAGCAGGAACAGGCATGGGACCAATTTTCATCAGACCCAGCTGTTTCCTCAACACCTGCGGCAGCACAGAGGGGGAGGAGGAGGAAGAAGAGAAGTCATGTGCAGAAGACGAGTCAGACTCAGAGGATGATGAGCAAGGTGTTTCTTTGGGGGAGGAGGAGGAGGGGACGGCGGCAGGAGAACACCCGCAGCAGGCATCGCAGGGGGCTTGTGCTGCTCAACCTTCCCGTGGTATTGTTCGCGGCTGGGGGGAGGAGGTTGACTTACGTGACGTCACTGAGGAAGAGCAAGAGGAGATAGATGGTACATCTGGATCCGACTTTGTGCAGATGTCGTCTTTTATGCTGTCCTGCCTGTTGAGGGACCCCCCGTATAAAAAACCTCAAGGGGAATGAGCTGTACTGGGTGGCCACACTACTAGACCCTCGGTACAGGCACAAAGTGGCGGACCTGTTACCAACTCACCTGAAGGTGGAAAGGATGCAGCACATGCAGAACAAGCTGTCAACTATGCTTTACAATGCCTTTAAGGGTGATGTGACAGCACAACGCCAGCAAGGTACCACTGCCACTAATCCTCCTCCCGTGTCCACGCAGTCAAAGACAGGATGCTCCAGCGATCTCATGGTGATGTCGGACATGCGGATGTTCTTTAGTCCAACGCCTCGCCGTAGCCCTTCCGGATCCACCCTCCACCAACGCCTGGAACGGCAGGTAGCCGACTACCTGGCCTTAAGTGTGGATGTAGACACTGCTGTGAACAGCGATGAGGAACCCTTGAACTACTGCGTGCACAGGCTTGACCTGTGGCCAGAGCTGTCCCAATTTGCCATCCAACTTCTCTCCTGCCCTGCCGCAAGCGTCCTGTCAGAAAGGACCTTCAGCGCAGCTGGACGCATTGTCACCGAGAAGAGAAGTCGCCTAAGTCACAAAACTGTTAAGTACCTCACCTTTATCAAAATGAATGAGGCATGGATCCTGGAGGGCTGCTGCCCGCCCCAAGACTAAGTCAGCCCCCGCACACACAGCATCTCTGCCTGCACGCCGTGTGACTGGCTGCCTGGCCTGCCCCAAGAAGACTAAGTCGCTCCCAGTCCCTCCACACAGCATGTCTGCCTGCAGGCCGCTTGACTACCTTCTCCGCCACCACCAACAGGGTCCGGGACTCCAGGCGGATTGCTGAATTTTTTAGGCCGCTGCTAGCAGCGGCCGCTGTAATAATTTTTCTGGTGCGTGTACATGACTGCCTAATTTTTCTGGCTGCACTGCGGGCAGCTGCAACAACAAAAGAAAAGGCATGTACATGCGCCCATTCCCCTTCGTGATCATTACCTTGCCGTGGTGAAGGGGCTTGCGTATCACAATGAAGCAATGACCGGCGCCTAGATGAGTGTCTCGGGGGGCACACAAAAGATAATAAGGTCGTTGCTTCATTGTGGTCAGACCAAATTTGATCAGCTGGACAGTCACTGTTCTGTCATTCAGCTACATCAGCCAGGCGACCATATGGGCTGTAAAGCCACCAAAACCTGCACTCTCGCCATGGTGCGCACCAGTCCAGCACGGCCGTCACTACACAAACAGCTGTTTGCGGTGCGTTACACGGTGAGTTTGGTGTGTCAGTGTGAAGCAGTACCTTAATTACACTACCTAATTGATGTATACACATGCAAGATGTTTTAAAGCACTTTAGGCCTGTCATTTAGCATTCAATGTGATTTCTGCCCTTAAAACGCTGCTTTGCGTCAAATCCAGATTTTCCCGGGGACTTTTGGCATGTATCCCACTCCTCCACCTGGGGGTCCAGGTGTTAGACCCCTTGAAACATCTTTTCCATCACTTTTGTGGCCAGCATAATTTTTTTTTTTCAAAGTTCGCATCCCCATTGAAGTCTATTGCGGTTCGCGAACTTTTCCGCGAACCAAACCTTACGCGGAAGTTCGCAAACCCGGTTCGCGAACCTAAAATCGGAGGTTCGGCCCCACTCTAGTCCTGGCACCCTATACTACATGAACCTAAAAACCCCCACCGAACCGCACCATAAGTGTGCTGGCTGTCCCAGCTGTCTCTTCTCCCTTACTTCCCTTGCCCATCATAGGTACTTACAGGGGGTCCATCTGAAAATGGCGCTTGAGAATAATGGCGCACGGTGTTGCCACTAATCCGTTTGTCGCTTTTCGCTATTTAACGTTAAAGCCTTATTGTTATTTAGCTCTGTTTATTTTATTGAAAATTAGTGTTAACCTATCCCTAACCCCTAGACCTCCCCTGGTGGTGCCTAACCCTAACCACCCCCCCTGGTGGTGCCTAACCCTAACCACCACCCCTGGTGGTGCCTAACCCTAAGACCCCCCCCCCCTAGTGGTACCTAACCCTATCCACTCCCCTGGTGGTGCTGGTGGTGCCTAACCCTTACCACCCCCCTGGTGGTGCCTAACCCTAAGACTTCCCTGGTGGTGCCTAACCCTAAATCTCCCCTGGTGGTGCCTAACCCTAAGAACTTCCTAGTGGTGCCTAACCCTAAGACCTCCCTGGTGGTGCCAAACCCT
>NC_090648.1:5274813-5367313 GCF_040937935.1 Hyperolius riggenbachi
ACGTTGACTTGATATGTAAGCAACATCTTTATATATGTTACGGCCAGAACCCGTAGTGTGGCCACTTCTAGTTCTGGCCGGCCACTTTGGGTTCTGGCCGGCCAATTTGCGAAGTGGCCGCAGCGCAGCGGCCAATGTTAGAAATGTAATGTTTACTCCGTCTCGCTGCGGCCAAATTGATGACAACTTGCATAATTTAATGAAATATAGCCGGCGGCAATGTAATAGATGAAGCCGCCGGCTTTCGCACTGCCTCTCCCCGATCCCCCCCTCCCTCCTCTCCCCGCCTCCCATACAATACATAGCAGCCGGCGGGGACATGCAGCCGGAGAGTCGTTCGTCGCGGCAGGGGCAGCAGAGCGGGGAGGCTGCAGACATCGCTTCTGCCAGCACCCGCTCTGCAGGAATGGCAGGATTCCCCTGCCGCGACGAACGACTCTCGGGACACGTGTGTCCCCGCCGGCTGCTACTTATTGTATGGGAGGTGGGGGGGGGGGGGGGCGATCGGGGAGAGGAGAGAGGCAGTGCGAAAGCCGGCGGCTTCATCTATTACATTGCCGCCGGCTATACTTCATTAAAGTAAGCAACTTGTCATCAATTTGGCCGCAGCGAGACGGCGTAACATTCCATTTCTAACATTGGCCGCTGCGCTGCGGCCACTTCGCACATTGGCCGGCCAGAACCCGAAGTGGCCGGCCAGAACTAGAAGTGGCCACACTACGGGTTCTGGCCGTAACATATACAAGCAAAAACGTCACGTCACGTCATCACAACTGAGCCGATAGTTCTTCTCCCTTTGACGCTGTAGGATTGTACTTAATTGTACTTATTCTGAGTGTAGAGATTGTGCAAAGTCACATTTCCATGAAATCCTCACAAGTCACCGTCATTGGATACGTTCTTTGTTAAAGCCACACACAAGATAAAGGTTGGGCGAGCCAACAGACGGCAATGATGCTGTTAGTTACAGTGAAAGTCTTGTTTACATTTTTATCTTATACTATTTTACTGTAATTGTTTTTGGATTGTGGAATGAATCAGCTGATTTTCCATTAATTCTCATGGAGAAATTTGCTTTGATATAAGAGTGCTTTGGATTACAAGCATGTCTCTGGAATGAATTATGCTTGCAAACCAAGGTTCACCTTTAATTAACGACCCCATGCCAATATCCCTGATTGAAGACCCCTGTTGCATCTCCATGCACATGTTGCTGTTCCCCAGTGGTGTATTTGGGGGGAGATTAGTGGTGCCCACTATCCACCATTGAGAATGCTCTTTGACAGGGTGTTTTTAGGCAAAGCTTTGCAGGGCACCAGTTATTTGTCACTTCCAATGATCACTAGCAGCAACAGCGGCAGCAACCTGACTTCCTCCTTAAGACAGCAGTGTGTTGCCATGTGTTGTATCATTTCAGCACATCGCTCCACCTCCTCAACATGCCCCTCCCATGAGTTCCTTTACCAATCATTGGAATTCTCTCGCTCCACCCTCAGTCACCGAGCAGCCTTGGTGAAGAAGAATAATCCATACAATAGACAGACGTACTGAAGAAGCTGCTTTGTGAGGGGAGGGGGGAGCAGGAGGCCAGCGGGTGCCACAGTGAGGCTGTATGGTGGTGGTTTGTAACTCACTGTGCAATGTGCATGCAGTGCTGTCCCACTGCACATGTGACATGCTCATGCATGCAGGCCGCCCTTTGCCCTGAGGGAAGGTGCTTCAATTTTCCACTTGAACAAAGGATTTTTTGGGGTGACAGCTAATCCAGCGCACTGTGCCAAACAAATGGGCATAGCCATGCAACAGAACATGGGCTTGGTCATGGGTGGAGCTAAATGTATATGAATCTAGCACTAGCAGTAGTGTAAGTGGGCCTGGCCAGCTAAATGTTGAATAAAGCTTCCTTCTTCTCCTACAAAATAAAAAGATTCTAAGTGATGAATGTAATGAAGTCCTCTGTGTTGTGTCTTGCAGGTGACTATGGCTGGATTCCCCATCTGTCCCCCTGGTCTGGAATATCTGCTGCAGGTGAGAGGAAGACGGTGACCAGAGATGAGTAGCAGTGTGGGTGTGAAATTCCTCTCCTGGGACTTCCTCTGTTGGTGTTCCTGAAATTGCAATAGTGGAGTCAATTTTAAGTTTGTGATGTGGTAAAAGCAGTGGCGTAGCAATAGGGTGTGCAGAGGTAGCGACTGCATCGGGGCCCTTGGGCTAGAGGGGCCCCGAGGAGCCCACCCCTCAAACACAGTATTACCTCTTTATTGGTCCCAGGATGATAATATTTATTTCTATAGTTGATTTGAAAAGTAGTGATCATTAACACACAGTTTCCCATCCTTTTCCTGCACCTCTGACACTGTGGTTGTCCTTGATTGGTTTTGGTGTGCCGTATCAATTGTTATGTATAGAGTGCTTGGGGGCCCCAATGCTAAACTTGCACCGGGGCCCACAGCTCCTTAGCTACGCCACTGGGTAAAAGGCTTTCCCAGAGCCCCAGCCAATTCACCACACACAGTGCCCCTCTGACCTGGAAGTAGAATCAGTACCCTCAGCATTCCTGTACCTGGAACAGCATAATAAGCCATGAAAACAGGATGGCTTCCTCCCAAGGATAAGGGTGGTCTATCTTGGGGTACAGCTCTTTTCCTCAGAGAAGTATTTACAATTGAACTCTATCAGACTTTTCCCCAGGGGTATGCATACCACATGTTGAGAACCTTGGTGCTAGGGAGCCCACATGGACGGATGCACTATTATCTCCTAGACTTGTGTAGTTTAGCCCTACAAGCCAACCAACTTCTGATTTTCTCAGTTCAGTTCCAGCTGTGATAACCAGCTGCTTGAGCTGAACCTACTTCAGCCTTATAAAGGGTCCCCACCTACCACTTTTTACTATCTGGATCTAATTCGGATCTGGATACCCAGATATCCGATCCGGGTCGGATATCCAAGTTTAAAATTTTCTAATCCGGATCTGAATCGGATATCAGACCTTAGTATCCGGCCGGATTCGGATATCCGGATTGAAACCCGGAAGTGACCTGAAAATGGCTTAAAATGCTTCCAAAAGTCTCTACAAATGCCCAAAATCCCTTTCGGAGGTCTCTCTCTCTCTCTCTCTCTCTCTCTCTCTCTTTCTCTCTCTCCATTGAAGGTGAATTTGGCTTCTGCTCGGATATCTGAACTAACTATCCGCCCAGATTTCGGATTTCAGATGGGAAATCCAAGTTTGCTCGGATAGTCAATTCGGATTTTAAAAAATATCCGAATTGCTATTCAAAGTTCGGATAGTGGAAAAAGTTTGGATTATCTGGGTAGTTCGGATATCCGGAATCCGGGTGAGCACCACTGCCCACCAATAGTAGTGTTAGAACTCTAACCATACCTCTCCAAATCTGCAACAAAACTTACCCGTACTCTTCCCAGCTTCACAAACTAACCAATTTCTCACTTCTTCTACATAAAACAGACAAAACAATCAACCTTATCCCTTCCTGGGACGGACTTTTGAAATCAACCATAAAATCATATAGATACATTAGTTGTTCACCCACATCTACCTTCCGCAACAGTTCAGCTCGCCATGTTATTCTCATCCTCTCATCCGCTCCATGTGTTAATACTGGTTGACTTTTTCTCTTGCTTTGCAGGTCAATGAGCTCCGGATAAAACAGACAAGTAAGTTGTTTTTTGTTGACTTTGATGAACATGGGCATGATTTATGTTTGATCCTGCAGGTATTTAGTTCACAGTTCAAAGTAATGTCTCATGCCTGTCAGGCAATGTTGTGTTCACCTACACAACAAAGGTTTCACGCAAGGAACTCTCAGATGACTAAACAAGGCATATTAATGCTGCCTTACAATTCTATTTTTTTTAAGCTAGCATTAATACCCCTCGTTTAGCCAACCCCAACCCCACCCCATCACTAGGAGATACTATAGAAGGATACTTGTGTACACAAACTGAGGAGGAAAAAAATGTTCCACTGATTGTCTGTTTCCACAGGGGCAAGCGTCTTTCAGAGTTACTGTACCTACGATGTACTGGGCCCTGAAGGACATCTAGTATATCGAGCTACTGAGAGGAGGGAGTGTTGTGGGCCCCGCATGGCCTTAACAGTGACAAACACCCAAGGCTATAATGTGCTTCATCTGCTTGTGCCCTTTGAGTGCTGCAGCTGTGAAACAAAGGTAAGAAGACACAATCTGGTGACCTCAGAAACTATTCAGACAAGAGACTTTAACTAACAGTGCTGAAGCGATAGTAGATGTGGTTCTATAGGTGAGATGAGATGCAAGACCAAGTTCAAAAACACTAAAGAAGTGTATCTTATAGCATTCTAGGTCTAGTGAGATACAAAACATAGAGTTACACTGATGGTGACATGGCAGCTCAGATACAAAACATGATAAATAATCTAAAACTAGTAAGATAGAAGTTATACTGAAAGGCGGTAGAGATACAAGTCATGTTCCTCTGTGTGTGGTGAGATACAGACAGACCTTCCAAGACTGGAGATGGAAAATGTGCAAATCTGAGAGTGGAAAGTAACTAGACATTGTCATTCGGGAGTGTACAAGACATGGTCATTAATACCAAGGAGGTAACAATTCTAATTGACTGATCTACATACTCTGCCTACAACTGTTGACGCTCATTATAAGATACAATGTTTGTACGAATGACATACTAAGCAAGAACTCCTACATTAGTAATAATACAAATTAAAACATGGTCCTCTCAGATTCATGAGATACAAGAGAAGAACCACCACATCTATTGGGGAATAAGACAATTTAATAACTGGAGAGATACAACACATAGAATTTAGACCTACAGGACTGTTGAGGTACTAGACATAGGTAACTAGAAGGGATATGGTAAAGACCCGATCTTCATGGACTGGTGAAATACAAGGCACACAAATTAATGTCTAGAAAATCCACCATGAGAGATGAGTGATGGGACCAGAGGCGTAGCTAGGGCTTTCAGCGCCCGGGGACAAAGACTATTAATGCGCCCTGTAAGGAAAAAGGGGGCGTGGCCATGCAACCGAATGTGGGCGTGGTAATCAGTTGGGGACAAATATACATGACCTTAGCAGTGGTGTAAAAGGTCTGCCAGGGAAGTTTGAGGTCTGCCATAGTGTTCCCCCCCCCCCCCCCCCCCCAAATACATGTAATCTGACTGCATTTCACCAAAAATACTTGTAATTTGGCAGAGGTTCCTCCAAAATACAGATAATTTGGCAATGGTTCCCCCAAAATAGACATAATCTGGCAGCAGTGGTTCCCCCAACATACATATAATCTGATATAAGGATGTACAGAGGCGCTGTGATGATTTGCTCAGCTGCCTGTGCAGGCAGCCAGCCTTTTGACCATTGTGTAAGTTTGCATGCTGCAGGACTCTGGAAAGAAGACCTTCTGTCAGTTTTGCAGCTTGTGCTTGCAGAAGAATTTGCATATGTTGTCATGCAAATTGCCTGGCCACATTCATTGGAGGCGTGTACTATAAGTACTATGTCTTTCCCACAATGCTTCGCTGTTCATAAGGATTTCGTCCTATGTAACACTCCTGGTGGGGTGTCAGCCTTGCTCTCTGTTTGAATATCAGCTTAGAGTAATTCCTAAATCTGCGCTAGGCAGATTTCCCTGGTGCTGTTAGGACTGTATTATCTGTATTGCCTGTTCTGTCTTGTCTTGCCTGTTGCCATTGTCCTGCCCCAATGGTGGTTGACAGGAAATGGTTCTGATCTCTGTTCTTGGAGTATAGCTGGTGCAGCGGTTGCTACCAGCTATCTCTTCTGTTCTGTCTCCTGGGATCGCACTAGCTACTTTTTGCTAGCGCTGGGGATCCTTCTGTTCTGTCTCCTGGGATCGCACTAGCTACTTTTCGCTAGCGCTGGGGATCCTTCTGTTCTGTCTTCTGGGATCGCGCTAGCCACTTTTCGCTAGCGCTGGGGATCCTTCTGTTCTGCTACTCTGTACTTGGATCGCGCTAGCCACTTTTCGCTAGTGCTGTGGATCCTATCTCTCGCTTGTCCCTGTTTTCATGTGTCTGTCTGCTACGCTTGCTGGAAGCTCGGTGAGGTAACCGTTAAGCAGGCGCTCGCGTCCTCTGTTTCATGTTTGTCTGTTAATGGTTAGTTAGGCGTGCTTGTCTCTATTGTGCTTATCACGTGGAGACCGCGCATAACCGCGTGCACTGTTGCGAATGAGTGCGGTGTTCGCGGTTAGCTAGCATTTGTTATTTTCCGTATCTCCTTATTGTATTATTTGCTGTGCCTTTGCTACCCTCGTATTCTATTCTGATCTGCCTTGTGTCACGTCTGGCGATCGCACCTCTCGCGATTGCGTTCCTATTTCGTATCTGCTGTTGTGTGTGCGCGGTCGCGGGGGTGGCGACTGGATTGGCGCACACACATACAACCTGTCCCTTTGCTCATCTCATTCGCAATCGCCTCTCTTGCGATTGCGTTCTGCGCTTCGTACAATTCCTGTCTGGCATTTGTAGAGGTACAGAGGATTGGTTCCTCTGCACTCCCCAGCGCCATCTGCCGACAGGAATTTTCCCTCTACGGGTGCGTAGCACCTTTTGCTGGGTGCCTGCAAAATAACACGCTTGTGGAGGATTTCCGCCGTGTCAGCGCACACGTTGTGCGCTGATCACGGAGAAAGTTCCACAAACGTTACAGTATGAACAGCCCAACCCAAAACCCCAGTGTAGACGGAATTTCTGATTTGTACGATTTTGTCGAGTTTGGGTCCTGTGTCTTTAAGAGCTTTAAAAGGCTAAATTCAGAGACCAAGGCGGAATTTCTTTCTTAATGTGTGAGGTTTTGTCTGAATCCCACCTTTTAGATTTCTGATCCGTCCACGTCGGCTCTTCTGTTTGCCTATGTGCTCTTAAAAGACGATTTGTTCACCTGGGCATATAATCTGTTAAAAATCAATTCTTGGAATGATAATCTGTATCAGTTTCTTGCAGTGATATTCTCTCACTGGTTTAAACTGCCTGGCTTACCACCTGCTCTGATTGAGTGTGTAGCTGCTGATAAGTCAGCTGATCTTTCCCTTCCATGCAAAACTTTTCAGTATGACAATCAGTTCAATGTGTCTGTTGCCCCTTCAGGTTTTAAACAGCAGACATGCAAAGTGGCGAAAAAGAGAAAAACTAAAAAACGCAAGCATCGGAATAAAACACTCCCTATTGATGTTTGTAATGATGTTGTTCCGTCTCCGGCTTTTTTGCCCCAATCCAAAGCTTATGTGGATCCTGCTATAGGTAGGATCCCACACTACATTAAAGCAGTTAAAAAATCTGTTCTTGTTCCTGAACTCCAACCCTATGGAGATAATGTGGATACTGGCCTGTTTGAACCCCCATTTGCTTCCTGGGATGTTGGGGCCTTGCTGGAGGAATTCGATTTTGATTGGAAAGCCTTTTGCGATTTTTACATCGCAAAAAGCGAAGATGTCTTGAATGCTTGTCTTGACTCTATGTACCTTCTGATTGATTCCGATGAATGTGACAAGGATGATGTGGATCTGGTGATCTATGTATGGCAAACGATTTTGGATGAGTTGCACACACACCAACCAATTGATTCCAATAAAGAGACATCGTTGTCGGATGATTGTTCCTGCCTTTCTGGGGTAAAGCATGTGAGTCTTGACTTTGTGCAATCTGCAATGAATGAGTGTGCCGCTGTGGTTGATTCCTGTGCGAATCCTGAAGGATTCTCTCCTGACAGTGTGCAGTTTGAATCTGTGCGATCTGATGCCTGTTTCTCGGATGTTCCTGCAGATTGTGATCGGCATGAGTCTGCCGGTTTCCTCAAGGATGTGTGGGATCCTTTGTCATTTAGAAACAGATCTTTGAGATCTTCCGTCTGTGACCCTGCTATGGGGAAAAGTTCTCGACTATGCAGCGTCAAAAGTAAATTTAATATGCCTAATAAAGTTTATCCTGTTGATGTCACTATTTCTTCTGCAGATGAGTCTTTGTCTCACCCTGTTCACACCTGTAAGGGCCCGTTGCCTGGGGACAGTTGCTCCAGCGTTTCGGTCCTAGATGCCTTGCAGTCTGCTCCGCAGATCGCGGAGGTTTGCGCTATAGAAGCGTCAGTTTCACAACCTAAAGTGAATTTTGATTCGCAGGTTTTGCGTTCTGATTCCTCGGATTCGACATTGTTAGCCGAATCTAAGAGTGAGACAGCGCTTCGGTTTTGCGAATCTGATGCTGAAACCTCTTTGCCTTATTCAGAGACGCTTTCTCTGAACCTGCCCTGTACCATGAATAACAATATGATGTCCAATCACACTGATATTTGTGAGTCCCTTTCTTGCTCTGAGGGAAGTTTTGACTCTCCACCCTGTACTCTGGATGAGTCAACATTGCCTTGTACAATATCTCCTGCCCTGCCCCTAGAGGCTCATCTAGGTATTGCTGCTATTTTTACTTGTTTTTCTGCAGTTTTGGAGTTACAAGCTAGTTTGACTGCCACACAGAATTCTGGGTACAGTGAGAATGAAGTTAGGGAGTCAGTGTGTGTTCCAGTAAATATACCTGTACATTCCCCTCATGATGATGAGATCCAGTCTCAGGTTATGGTGGAACCATTCCTGGGACATCTGCCCTGTCCACAAAATAAAGTTCCAGTTTTGCCCTGTAACATGGATAGTTCAGAATCCTTCCTAGAAAACTTGAACAATGATGTTCCTGAGGTCTTGTTTGATGTTCTGGAGGTCTCCGAGTTCCTCCCAAAGGGTGCAGAACTTGTAGGAGATGTCTCCTGTCCCCCAAGTCCTTCTGAGGTGTTGCCCTCTTCCGTAGGCATTGCTGCCTTGCTGGCTACCTTTTCAGCTCTGGTGGAGCTTCAGTCATATGTAGTCAATGATGATATTGCAGTCACAGAAATTTCCGAATTTGAATCCGAGTCTTTTTTTGAAAGTCCAGTGCTTGAGACCATTGCTCGTGATGATTCTCTGCCCAGTTCTGGTTTTGGTTTCCCCCTGCCGGACTCTGAGGTTGGCAGTTCCCCGACATGTCCTGAGGTTTCTCCTGTGCTGGTGTACCCCAGTGTGCTCTGTGACCCAGAAAGCCCAAGTGTGCCTCGGTTCCCAGCGTACTCAGATGCTTCCTCGGTGGAGACATGCTCTGATTTAGCCTGCCTGCTTGCATGCCCAGAAGTGGTCCCTGAAAGTCTTGATCTTGATGGGTGTCCTCGTAATTCTGAATCCGGAATTGTCATTGGTTCCATGGGGGTTCTTGGTAATTCTCCATGTGAGCCTGGTGATTGTTCTGCCCTCTTGGGATCTCTGTGGAGCTTCAAAAGGTTCTGGGAGATTCCGGGAGAAATTTTGCTTGGTCCCCTGGATAAGATCAACGGTGGCTTTTGTGTTGTAAGGGACACTTCGAACAGGTATTGTGGCAGGTTTGGTATTTTCGGACGCTCTTTGGAAGGTGGTGGGTATTGTCTGGAGGGTGTCGATGGCTTCTTCTCTGGCAGTCACAGTCCTGATGGGTGTTATACTGAGACTGGTAGTACTGATGGGCATGTTTCGGTGGGTTCTGTTTCCGATGAGGTCGGTTTCGGGTGGACTGACTCTGGAATTGGACCTTGTCGGGCTACCCCGACCTTCATGAGTCTTCAGTTTGAGTCTGTTGCTAATGGCAGTTTTGAGGGTCGTCTGGAATTCGACCCTGGAGGGGGGGGTACTGTGATGATTTGCTCAGCTGCCTGTGCAGGCAGCCAGCCTTTTGACAATTGTGTAGGTTTGCATGCTGCAGGACTCTGGAAAGAAGACCTTCTGTCAGTTTTGCAGCTTGTGCTTGCAGAGGAATTTGCATACGTTGTCATGCAAATTGCCTGGCCACATTCATTGGAGGCGTGTACTATAAGTACTATGTCTTTCCCACAATGCTTCGCTGTTCATAAGGATTTCGTCCTATGTAACACTCCTGGTGGGGTGTCAGCCTTGCTCTCTGTTTGAATATCAGCTTAGAGTAATTCCTAAATCTGCGCTAGGCAGATTTCCCTAGTGCTGTTAGGACTGTATTATCTGTATTGCCTGTTCTGTCTTGTCTTGCCTGTTTGCCATTGTCCTGTCCCTATGGTGGTTGACAGGAAATGGTTCTGATCTCTGTTCTTGGAGTATAGCTGGTGCAGCGGTTGCTACCAGCTATCTCTTCTGTTCTGTCTCCTGGGATCGCACTAGCTACTTTTTGCTAGCGCTGGGGATCCTTCTGTTCTGTCTCCTGGGATCGCACTAGCTACTTTTCGCTAGCGCTGGGGATCCTTCTGTTCTGTCTTCTGGGATCGCGCTAGCCACTTTTCGCTAGCGCTGGGGATCCTTCTGTTCTGCTACTCTGTACTTGGATCGCGCTAGCCACTTTTCGCTAGTGCTGTGGATCCTATCTCTCGCTTGTCCCTGTTTTCATGTGTCTGTCTGCTACGCTTGCTGGAAGCTCGGTGAGGTAACCGTTAAGCAGGCGCTCGCGTCCTCTGTTTCATGTTTGTCTGTTAATGGTTAGTTAGGCGTGCTTGTCTCTATTGTGCTTATCACGTGGAGACCGCGCATAACCGCGTGCACTGTTGCGAATGAGTGCGGTGTTCGCGGTTAGCTAGCATTTGTTATTTTCCGTATCTCCTTATTGTATTATTTGCTGTGCCTTTGCTACCCTCGTATTCTATTCTGATCTGCCTTGTGTCACGTCTGGCGATCGCACCTCTCGCGATTGCGTTCCTATTTCATATCTGCTGTTGTGTGTGTGCGCGGTCGCTGGGTGGCGACTGGATTGGCGCACACACATACAACCTGTCCCTTTGCTCATCTCATTCGCAATCGCCTCTCTTGCGATTGCATTCTGCGCTTCGTACAATTCCTGTCTGGCATTTGTGGAGGTACAGAGGATTGGTTCCTCTGCACTCCCCAGCGCCATCTGCCGACAGGAATTTTCCCTCTACGGGTGCGTAGCACCTTTTGCTGGGTGCCTGCAAATATACGCTTGTGGAGGATTTCCGCCGTGTCAGCGCACACGTTGTGCGCTGATCACGGAGAAAGTTCCAAAAGGATAAAATATGCTAAAAAGTTTAAAACGATCAGGAGGCGGTGGTGGACCAGCCACACCAAAACAGACACGATGCTGTCGCTTGAGGTAGTAATAATTTATTCAAATACTCCTTGAAAAAATTGCAATGCCTTTTACGGGCACAATCCTGCTTCATCAGGCAATAAGCAACCAGAGTATCACACACACATAGCTCGGGGTCCAATAACAGCTTGGCACCTCTGCCACAGACCCTGAGCTGTGTGATACTCCGGTTGCTCATTGCCTGATGAAGCGGGATTGTGCCCATGAAAGGCGTTTTTCTAGGAGTATTTGAATAAATTATTACTACCTCAAGCGACAGCATCGTGTCTGTTTTGGTGTGGCTGGTACACCACCGCCACCTGATCGTTTCAAACTTTTTTGCATATTTTATCCTTTTAGCGCCTCTGTACATCCTTATATCAAGTGTTCCATCCCTGGTGGAAGGGTGGTACACCCTCTTTTCTTCTATCTACAGAGAGCAACATCTTAGTCCTGAGTGGGGATAGGCCTAATCTCCCGACCTGCCTATACAGTGGTTGCCTCAGTGGTAACCCAGGTTTGTAAGTATAATACTTACGATTCATTATTCTTCCATGTTCCAATACATACTACACTATATTGGGCTCTCTGTGTTCTGCTTTATATAATCTGGCAGCTGTTCCCCAAAATACACTTAATCTGGCAGCAGCGGTTCCCCAAAAATACAGTTAATCTGGCCGCAGTTCCCCCAAAATAGGTGCCCCCAGTATAGCTAACCAGGCCTATAAGTGTCCCCAGTATAGGTAGTCAGGTGTATATGTGTCCCCAGTATAGGTAGCCAGGTGTATATGTGTGCCCAGTTTTTAGGTAGCCAGGTGTATATATGTCCCCAGTATAAGTAGGCAGGGGTATATGTGCCAGGTATAAGTAGCCAGGTGTATATATGTCCCCAGTATAAGTAGTCAGGTGTATATATGTCCCCTGTATAAGTAGGCAGGGGTATATGTGCCAGGTATAAGTAGCCAGGTGTATATATGTCCCCAGTATAAGTAGGCAGGGGTATATGTGCCAGGTATAAGTAGCCAGGTGTATATATGTCCCCAGTATAAGTAGCCAGGTGTATATATGTCCCCTGTATAAGTAGGCAGGGGTATATGTGCCAGGTATAAGTAGCCAGGTGTATATATGTCCCCAGTATAAGTAGCCAGGTGTATATATGTCCCCTGTATAAGTAGGCAGGGGTATATGTGCCAGGTATAAGTAGCCAGGTGTATATATGTCCCCAGTATAAGTAGTCAGGTGTATATATGTCCCCTGTATAAGTAGGCAGGGGTATATGTGCCAGGTATAAGTAGCCAGGTGTATATATGTCCCCAGTATAAGTAGGCAGGGGTATATGTGCCCAGTTTATGTAGCCAGGTGTATATATGTCCCCAGTATAAGTAGCCAGGGGTATATATGTCCCCTGTATAAGTAACCAGGGGTATATGTGCCCAGTATATGTAGTCAGGGGTATATGTACCCAGTATAAGTAGCCATGTTTATACCTGTAACCTGTATAAGTAGCCAGAGGTATATGTGCCCAGTGTTTGTAGCCAGGGGTATATGTCCCCTGTATAAGTAGCCAGGGGTATATGTGCCCAGTATATGTAGCCAGGTGCCCTCCCCCCCCCCCAGCGGGAGTGCAGAGAAGAGGGAGAGCGGTGGGCACAGCGGGGAAGGGGTAGGAAGTCGCCCCCTTCCCTCACTTTAGGGCTCACCCTCTCTCTTGCTCCCCCTGCAGATATGAGCGGCGGGCGGCAGAACACTTACTTCATTCGTGCAGAGAAGACAGATTTGTGCTCCGCTAATCTGGTCTAGTCTAGACCAGATCAGCGGAGCACAGATCTGTCTTCTCTGCATGAATGGAGTAAGTGTTCTGCCGCCCGCCCGCCGCTCATATCTGCAGGGGGAGCAAGAGAGAGGGTGAGCCCTAAAGTGAGAGAAGTGGGGGAGACTCCCCCCCCCCCTTCCCCGCTGTGCCCACTGCTCTCCCTCTTCTCTACGCTCCCGCTGGGGGGAGGGGATAAATAAATAATAATTTAAAAAAACAGGTCACGGCAGGGCCCTAGGGACCCAGCGCCTGGGGGCACGTGTCCTACCCCACCCACCCCAAGCTACGCCCCTGGATGGGACCACCGCAAAGTCTCTCACACATTGATGAAAGATGTGATCTAATTTAGTAGAAATATCTCTTGATATAATTTGTTTATTCTAGTTGCAGGTCTCTGGTTCCTCTGGTGAACTCCTTGGCTACATAGATAGGAACCTGACCAGCTTTGCTGCAAGTTTTGACATTTTGGATCCATCTGGACTTATTTGTCTGAAAGTGAAAGGTCCAGGATGGGGAGAAGGGTTCATGTCTGATTCTCATTACCAGGTCAGTCTATTATGGGAAATTAATGTGTCACTGCTTGTAAGATAAAGTAGAGTGACCAGATTTTTGTGGGTCCAACCTGGGACGGGGAGGGGGGCGTGGGGGAGGGGCGGCGAAAAGTGGGGAGGACTGAGGAGCGTGCAGCGCCAAAGACTGAGGGGGGGGCTGCGACGCGCGCAGCGCGCCGCGGTGAAAAATGGGTGTGGCCATGACATTGTATGGGCGGAGCTAACGTAATGATGTAACAGCGAGGCATAAGAAAGCAGTGTTTACGCCATGATGTGGACAAACGAGACTTTGCATCATGGGTGTGCAGAAACTGTGTGATGCTAATAGTATACCGTAACCACAATGCAGCAAACATAGCCATCTATGACCATTAAATAATAAATGCAGTAACGGTTACTCCGGACACCAGAAAATAAACGCAATAGGCAACATGTCAGCACAAAATAACCGCAATGCGGGCAACATGTCAGTATAAAATAAATGCAATGCGGGCAAACATGTCAGTACAAAGTAAATGCAATGCGGGCAAACATGTCAGTACAAAATAAACGCAATGCGGGCAAACATGTCAGTACAAAATAAACGCAATGCGAGCAACATGTCAGTACAAAATAAACGCAATGCGGGCAACATGTCAGTACAAAAGAAACGCAATGCGGGCAAACATTTCACCAGAAAAGAAACGCAATGCGGGCAAACATTTCACCAGAAAAGAAACGCAATGCGGGCAAACATTTCACCAGAAAAGAAACGCAATGCGGGCAAACATTTCACCAGAAAAGAAACGCACTGCGGGCAAACATTTCACCGGAAAAGAAACAATGCGGGCAAACATTTCACCGGAAAAGAAACAATGCGGGCAAACATTTCACCGGAAAAGAAACAATGCGGGCAAACATTTCACCTGTAAAAGAAACAATGCGGGCAAACATTTCACCTGGCAGAAGTCTCCGGCCTCTAGCGCGCTGCTCCTGGGACCGTCTTACTTCTCCTGCAGTCTCCCGCGCTGACAGGGCTATGGCAAGATGGCGCCCGAAGCCCTGTACTGGAGACACAAATAGGTCTCCAGTACAGGGCTTCGGCAGCCATCTTGCCGTAGCCCTGCTCTGCCGGTGTCGGAACAGACACCGGAAGAGGAGGCTGGAGCGGGGCTGCAGGCAATGAACTGGCACGGCGTCTATAGACGCCGCTGCCAGTTCATTGAGGAGAGAGTGGCCAGAGTCCCGAGGCCGGGACGTCCCGCTGCTGAAAGCGGGACGTTCCCCGGGACCTCATTAAGCCTGGGACAGCGAACCCCGAATCCGGTACGTGTCCCGGGCAATCCGGGACGTCTGGTCACTCTAGATAAAGAGGCAATTTGCACACTTGACTGATGATGATTCAGGATGTTAATGGCGGTATCCTGCTAGGCTGAACACTAACTTACCCACTGGTGTGTGGGGATATTCAAACACCCGGGGTCTAAGTGATGATGGGTCTCGGGCAGGGAAGCAGAACATTTGGGCAACCGCTAGTGGTGGAAGTCTGGGGGCCACCATTAGGGCCCATAGTAATTATCAACAAGGAGGGAACATTTTCTGCACCTGATAAATATTGTCGATAATCGTATGCACCGGGTTTCCAAATTTCCCCTCCTTCTCGATAATCATGATGATTTGATACTTGTTTTATTTACGCCATTGCCAGAGTATCCCACATGGATCAATGGTCTTTGCTGAATAGGGGCCATCAGGTTGTGATGTTCTCAGCCATTGTCATTATACCACAGTCTGCAATGTACACACGTACAGACTGGGCCACCAGTGCAAGACTGTGGAAAGGTAAGTATTACATAGAATAAACTATTTGTAGAAATTGGCAAAGTCAATAAATGTTTGGACCTTTTTTTTCATCAGTAGGAGGTGACTAATTAAGGATTGCAGAGGTATTCTGTGGATCCATGGGGATTCCCTCGGGCGAGATATGTATGTGTCAGGTTCAGCCATGCTTTGTGCAGTGGTATCTCCCGAGTCCCAAATATATGTAGACGCCCAGGATTTGATGCAAGTGATGTTTATTTACAGTGAAAGGTTAATGAAATGTTCAAAGCAGGGTTTCCAAAACATAATGCGAGAACAGGTATGCAACACGAGTTCAGGATCCATATGCAGGAATATTACCCAGAGACTAGCAAATGGATACAAGTCCAGGAACAGAGGTGCAGGTTTCCCAGGAACAGAGATGCAGGTTTCCCAGGAACAGATATGCAGGTTGAACCAGGAACAACATGCAGGTAATCCAGGAACAGAGGTGCAGGTTTCCCAGGAACAGAGATGCAGGTTTCCCAGGAACAGATATGCAGGTTGAACCAGGAACAAAGATGCAGGTAATCCAGGAACAGGTATACAGGTTGCACCAGGAACAGAAATGCAGGTTTATGCAGGAGCAGGTATACAGATTTAACCAGGAACATGCATACAGGCAAGGAATTCAGATACTCAGGACATGAACAGGTATACAGGCGGGAAGTCCAGATACTCAGAGCAGGAACAAGCATCCAGGCATGGACTCCAAGAACTCAGGACATGAACAGGAACACAGGCTTGGAATCCAAGTACTCAGAACAGGAACTGGGATACAGGAACTGAGGACATGAACACTAGATACATGAGTCAGCGATTAGGGAAACTGAGGTCCAGCTGCACTAAAGCTAGGCTAGACAACTCAATGCAACAGCAAAGCCTGCTGGGAACTCAGGATCCTAAATGCTTCCACTAATGGAGCAATTAGCCTGCAGGAGGTGGAACCAGGGGCGTATCTGCGTAATATAGCGCCTATGGCAAAAACTTAAATTGCACCCCATATCCATTTGCGCACCAAATCCAATTGTGCCCCATATACATACTGAAGGTGTCTCTCCAGTATTGATAGCCAGAGGTACCCCCAGTATACGTAGTGAAAATTAGACCCCCAGAATGGTAATCAAAGGTAGCCAGCAGTGCAGGTCACCAGAGTTAGCCACCCAGTATAAGTAGCCAGATAGCCAAAGGTCACCCCCTAGGATAGATAGCCAGATGTAGCCCTTCCTGTATAGGTACTCAACAAGTTTAGGTTGCCCTCCCAGCATAAGTAATTAGACGAGTGCTCCCCCTTTGTAGGTAGCCCCTCCAGTATAGGTTGCTAGAGTTAGCCCCCCAAGTATAAGTTACGAGCTGCATTTATCAGTATGGTGTTGGAGCATGTGGGAGGAAGAGGCAGCCATGGGCGCCCATGGTGTTGTGGCGCCCATGACACAAGCCATGCTTGCACCCCTCTAGATACGCCTCTGGGTGGAACACTCCCATGCATATGCAAATTGGATCAGATTCACTGCTAGCTGATCGCTGCAGTGACAGAGAGTCCTGACTGTATGCCTAAGAAATGGATGTTGAACTTTTCAAATTCACATTTGGCTAGATTTGCATAGAGAGAGACCATGGACTCTCAGGGACTTTAGAAGTTTCTTGACATGGACTCTATGCTCAGTTAGAGAAGCCACGAAAATGTGCATGTCTTCCATAAACCTGATCATAAAGATGCCTATATAACCTTGCTAGTGATGACAGTAATGTGCTTATTACGATTTTGTGAAATTTTGTGAAATTTTAGTTATTATGATCATAACTTAAAAATCATAACAATGAAAAATTCCACAAAAGAATGCATTATGGTGCCTACAAGATTTTCCTAATTACGATAACTTTCGTAATTCCAAATATTTTTGTGCCAAAATTATTGATTGTTGTTTCACATCATTTTTTGCTTAAAACACTAAATTATGAATAACACAAAATTAAACATGAAATAACGATTTGACACAAAATTACAAATTATGACTAAATTAACCACTTCACCTTCAGTCATTTTTCGCCTTAAAGGGACACTTAAGTCAAACAAATGAGTTTTACTCACCTGGGGCTTCCAATAGCCCCCTGCAGCTGCCCGGTGCCCTCGCCATCTCCCTCCGATCCTCCTGGCTCCGTCGGCAGCCACTTCCTGTTTCGGTGACAGGAGCTGACAGGCTGGGGACGCGAGTGATTCTTCGCGTTCCTGGCCACAATAGTGCCATCTATGCTGCTATAGCATATATCATATACCATATAGCAGCATAGAGGGTACTAATGTGTCTGGGAACGCGAAGAATCACTCGCGTCCCCAGCCTGTCAGCTCCTGTCACCGAAACAGGAAGTGGCTGCCGGCGGGGCCAGGAGGATCGGAGGGAGACGGCGAGGGCACCGGACAGCTGCAGGGGGCTATTGGAAGCCCTAGGTGAGTAAAACTCATTTTTTTTTGTTTGACTTAAGTGTCCCTTTAAGCATCCGAGCAATTTTCACCTCCCATTCATTTGCCAATAACTTTATCACTAATCATCACAATTAATTGATCTATATCTTGTTTTTTCCCGCCACTAATTAGGCTTTCTTTGGGTGGTATATTTTGCTAAGAATTATTTTTTCTAAATGCATTTTAACAGGAATATTAAGAAAAAAAAAGGGAAAAAAATCATTATTTCTCAGTTTCCGGCCACTATAGCTTTAAATTAATACATGCTACCATAATGTTTTGCTACCAAAAAACTTTGCCCATTTGTTCTGGTTATTACACCATTAAATTATGTCCCTATCACAATGTATGGCACCAATATTTTATTCGGAAATAAAGGTGCATTTTTTCAGTTTTGCATCCATCACTATTTACAAGCTTATAATTAAAAAAAATTATTAGTACTATTCCCCCTTGACATGCATTTTAAAAAAGTTCAGACACTTAGGTAACTATTTATGTTTTTGTTTTGTTTTTTAATTGTATGTTTTTTATTTTTTTTGTTACAAAATGTATTTGGGTATTTTTGGGGTGTGGGGGGTAAACAGTTAATTTTAAATGTAATTTATTGTGGTTTGTGTGAAAAAAAAATGTATGTACATGTAGTTTTACTATTTGGCCACAAGATGGCCACAGTCATTTTTATTTAAATTTCATCCTGTAAGCGAGCACTCTTCCTTACAGGAAGTATAAGGAGGATGTGATTTATTTATTTATTTATTTATTTTTTTGTTCAGAAAGACTGCAGCTTCTCATAAGAAGCTGTCGGTCTTTCTACCGGGGACTTAGATCAATGAATGGGAACTATGTTCCCATCCATTGATCTCTAGACTAACGAGAGAGAGTGCAGAGCATGCGCGCGATCGCAGGCAGGAGCGCGCAGCAGCAGCCTTTTGGACATAACATCAACGTCCAAAAGGCTTAAATGGTTAATTAAACATTTTCCAAAAATTACAAATTAGAATTTTTGTGTCATAATTTCAAATGACAATGAGAAGTTATGCAAATGCAACATTTCGGCTGATCACTAATCCTGTCAGATATAATTACCCTTACTGTTGAAGTTTTGGTGTGGCTTTACATAACCTGAACGGATTTTTGGTAACTCAGCGTGGTGGAAAGTGTTCTTCCATGTATTGCCTTCCTCAATAAGAACTAAATTGTGCGCTTCTCAAGGACCCAGTTTGGTAGCTGAGAAAGGTCTGGAATGAAAGAGAGACTAAAGTCTCTAAAAATACAGGGTTTACTTTAAAAAATCTCTTTAACCCATTCGCGTTCCGTCGTTTTCACTTGAGAAATGTTCACCTCCCATTCATTAGCCTATAACTTTATCACTACTTATCACAATTAACTGATCTATATCTTGTTTTTTCTGCCACCAATTAGGATTTCTTTGGGTGGTAAATTTTGCTAAGAGCCACTTTACTGTAAATGCAATTTAACAGGAAGAATAAAATGGAAAAAATTCATTATTTCTCAGTTTTCGGCCATTATAGTTTTAAAATAATACATGCCTCCATAATTAAAACTCATGTATTGTATTTGCTCGTATGTCCCGGTTATGAAACCGTTAAAATTATGTCCCTATCACAATGTATGGCGACAATATTTTATTTGGAAATAAAGGTGCATTTTTTCCGTTTTGCATCTATCACTATTTACAAGTTTAAAATAAAAAAAAATAGAAATATTTCATCTTTACATTGATATTTAAAAAGTTTAGACCCTTAGGTAAATATTTACATGTTTGTTTGTTTTTTTATTGTAATGTTGTTGTTTTTTTTATATTAAACATTTTATTTGGGTAGTTTTGGGAGGGTGGGATGTAAACAATAGATTTATAATGTAAATGTGTGTTTTAGTTTTAGTTTTTTTACTTTTAGTTGTAGTTTTACTTTTTGGCCACAAGATGGCGGCCATGAGTTTGTTTACATGACGTCACTCTAAGCGTAACATACGCTTAGAGAGACGCATGGGGGACGCAACAGCCAGAAAAAGCGCAGCTTCCGAGAGAAGCTGACACTTTTTCAGCGGGGGAGAGGAATCAGTGATCGGACACCATAGCCCGATTCACTGATTGCCTGGCTAACGAGCCGCGGCCGGGAGCACGCGTGCACGTGCGCGATCAGCCGCGGGAGCGCGCATGGTTCCTGGACGTAGTTTCTACGTCCTGGAACTAAAATATGTTAATATCAATGCCCTAACTGAAACGCCGCATCCCCGCGGCTGAACACCATCTAAATCACCCCAAACTCCCCGAGGCACATTGCGGGGAGCGTTTCCATGAAGAGGCAGAGCTTTCGGCCTCAGCTCTGCCTCTCAACGCACCCATCAGCGCGGATCACCATCTCCACCCGCCCCTCTCAGTCTTCTTTCACTGAGAGGGGCGGGGGAGAGGCGGAGACACGTGCGGATTGACGCACATGGAGGCGGAGCTACAGCCCAAAGCTCTGCCTCCTCAGGGCAGCAAAGTCCACGACCAAAAAAGTCGTGAATTTTGCTGGAGAGTTTGGGGTGATGTAGTAAGTGTGCAGCCGCGGGGATGCAGCGTTTCAGTTAGGGCATTGATGTTAAAGAGACTTTTAAAATAAAAACCTGTATTTTGAAAGACTTCAGAGTTTCTTTAAGGGAGTGTTCAATACATCAGAATACTCAGTGTCCAATATATTGGAGTACTCAGTGTCTAGTACATCAGAGTACTCAGGGGCCAATATATCAGGGTATGCAGTACCTCCTGGCAATGAAATCAGGATCCAACCATAAAATGTAATGCTTATCCATTATGTGGTCTCCTACTCTTCCAACAGGTGCTGTCTGTGGACAAAACAACACAAGTCGGGGTCATAACTCGTGTGTGGCGAGGACTAAAAAAAGAGATGTTCAGCATTAAAGACAATTACATTATGAGTTTCCCACTAGACCTCAGTGCCAACATGAAGGCCATGCTGTTGGCCTGCACCCTGTTCATTGTGAGTATGCGTGTCACCTAGAGAGGGTGTTAGGGTGTGGCTGTATGTCTGGAGAGAGAGTTGTGCTGGGAAGGGAAGCACGAAGGGGACACTAGTGTGAACACAGGCTTGGAAAAATATATTGTCAGCAGAACTGAAGAGGACATCCTGATGTCATTGCAGGCCAGGAGAGGAAGCTCTGATGCTAGTGTAGAGCTGCAGAATATATGCCTGGAAAGGACACTTTGGTATTAGTGCAGGCATGGAAAGGTTTCTCTAGTTTAAGTGTTGGCCTTCTGCAAGGATTTTGATGCCAGCGTAGGTCTGGAGAGGGAGAAGCGGCAGTTATTGTTAACCTAGAGATAAAAAAAAAACTGGTGTTAGGGTGGGTCAGGAAATTATGTTTGGGTCTTAGGGCTTGGCACCACAGGAAGGGGGGGGGGGGGGGGGGGGTCTTAGGAATTCTTCAGAAAAATCCGGCAGCCTGGGATTGGTCCAGTGCTTCTAAAGTATTTGGCCAATCAGATATTTGGTAATGTATGAAGGGTGTTCGCATAATAGTGGACACCCCCCAAAAACTGCATATTCCACAAAAACATTTTTTTTAAATTACAAAAATTACAAAAAGGCCCTCTCCGGGGAAATTGGTAATTGTAAATCCTGATTTCCATGGAAATACACAGAATCGATAATTGCCATTTGCAGTAATATCAATTTCTGTAGAAATAAAAATAGGCATATCCAAGGGCGTAGCAATAGGGGTTGCACAGGTTGCAACCGCATTGGGGCCCTTGCGCCTGAGAAGCCCCGAAGGGCCCTCCCTCAACTACAGTATTAGCTCTCTATTGGTCCTGTGCTCATAATAATCACTTCTATAGATACTTTGAATAGTGGTAATCATTAACAAGCTGTTCCCCATCCCCTTCTTGCATCTCTGACACTGTAGTTGCCATTGGCAGGTTTTGGTGCACCGTATCAATTGTTATACATAGTGTGCTTGGGGGGGGAGAGGGCATTGTAAAACTTGCATCGGGGGCCACAGTTCCTTAGCTACGCCACTGGGCATATCTGACCATCCCTGGTAGGTGGCGCCCTCTACTGGGCTATACAGGTAGAACTCGAAAAATGTTAATATTGTGCAAAACTCCATTTTTTTCAGTATATGAAATAGACTCATTACACGCAAAGCGAGATATTTCAAGCCTGTATTTGTTATAATGTTGATGATTATGGCTTACAGCTTATGGAAACCCCCAAATCACAATCTCAGCCCATTAGACTATTGTAAAAATGTTCAATACTCTTGGCCCAAAATCAGACTCTAATCAGCTAATTCCTCCCAAACACTTGCAAAGGGTTCCTATTTCATATATTAGTTTCACCTTTTAAGTTGAATTACTGAAATAAACGGATTCTTGCACGAGATTCTAATTTTCCAAGTTTCACCTGTACTGTGGACTTTGGTAGGAAATGGCAGTGAGTGTATATAGTATACTGTTGGACTCCCAGAGATATCTCAGCAGACATGGTGAGGAGCACACACACCAGAGATATCTCAGCAGACATGGTGGGGAGCAGACAGCCACACCAGACATATCTCGGCAGACATGGTGAGGAGCACACACACCAGAGACATCTCAGCAGGCATGGTGAGGAGCACACATACCAGAGATATCTCAGCAGACATAGTGAGGAGCACACAGTCACACCAGAGATATCTCAGCAGACATGGTGAGGAGCACACAGCCAAATCAGGTATATCTCAGTAGACATGGTGAGGAGCACGCAGCCACACCAGAGAGATCTCAGCAGACATGGTGTGGAGCACACAGCCACACCAGAGATATATCGGCAGACATGGTGAGGAGCACACAGCCACACCAGAGACATCTCAGCAGCCATGGTGAGGAGCACACACACCAGAGACATCTCAGCAGGCATGGTGAGGAGCACACAGCCATACCAGAGATATCTCAGCAGACATGGCGAGGAGCACACAGCCACACCAGAGATATCTCAGCAGGCATGGTAAGGAGCACACAGCCACACCAGAGATATCTCAGCAGACATGGTGAGGAGCACACAGCCACACCAGAGATATCTCAGCAGACATGGTGAGGAGCGCACACACCAGAGAGATCTCTAGCAGGCATGGTGAGGAGCACACAGCCACACCAGAGATATCTTGGTATACATGGTGTGGAGCACACAGCCACACCAGAGATATAATCTCAGCAGACATGGCGAGGAGCACACAGCCACACCAGAGATATCTCAGCAGGCATGGTGAGGAGCACACAGCTACACCAGAGACATCTCAGCAGACATGGTGAGGAGCACACAGTCACACCAGAGATATCTCAGCAGACATGGTGAGGAGCACACAGCCACACCAGAGATATCTCAGCAGACATGGTGAGGAGCACACACACCAGAGAGATCTCAGCAGGCATGGTGAGGAGCACACAGCCACACCAGAGAGATCTCAGCAGGCATGGTGAGGAGCACACAGCCACACCAGAGATATCTCATCAGACATGGTGAGGAGCACACAGGCACACCAGAGAGGTCTCAGCAGGCATGGTGGGGAGCACACAGACACACCAGAGAGATCTCGGTATACATGGTGGGGAGCACACAGCCACACCAGAGATATAATCTCAGCAGACATCGTGAGGAGCACACAGCTACACCAGAGATATCTCAGCAGACATGGTGAGGAGCACACACACCAGAGAGATCTCAGCAGACATGGTGAGGAGCACACAAGACACACCAGAGATATCTCAGCAGACATGGTGAGGAGCACACAGCCACACTAGAGAGATCTCAGCAGACATGGTGAGGAGCACACAGCCACACCAGAGATATCTCAGCAGGCATGGTGAGGAGCACACAGACACACCAGAGATATATCAGCAGACATGGTGAGGAGCACACAGACACACCAGAGATATAATCTCAGCAGACATGGTGAGGAGCACACAGTCACACCAGAGATATCTCAGCAGGCATGGTGAGGAGCACACAGGCACACCAGAGATATCTCAGCAGACATGGTGAGGAGCACACAGTCACACCAGAGATATCTCAGCAGACATGGTGAGGAGCACACAGACACACCAGAGATATCTCAGCAGACATAGTGAGGAGCACACAGACACACCAGAGTTATCTCAGCAGGCATGGTGAGGAGCACACAGTCACACCAGAGATATCTCAGCAGGCATGGTGAGGAGCACACAGCTACACCAGAGATATCTCAGCAGACATGGTGAGGAGCACACAGTCACACCAGAGATATCTCAGGAGATATGGTGAGGAGCACACAGACACACCAGAGATATCTCAGCAGGCATGGTGAGGAGCACACAGTCACACCAGAGATATCTCAGCAGGCATGGTGAGGAGCACACAGTCACACCAGAGATATCTCAGCAGACATGGTGAGGAGCACACACACCAGAGATATCTCAGCAGACATGGTGAGGAGCACACAAGACACACCAGAGATATCTCAGCAGACATGGTGAGGAGAACACAAGACACACCAGAGATATAATCTCAGTAGACATGGTGAGAAGGACACAGCCACACCAGAGATATCTCTGCAGGCATGGTGAGGAGCACACAGGCACACCAGAGATATCTCAGCAGACATGGTGAGGAGCACACAGTCACACCAGAGATATCTCAGCAGCCATGGTGAGGAGCACACAGCCACACCAGAGATATCTCAGCAGGCATGGTGAGGAGCACACAGACACACCAGAGATATCTCAGCAGACATGGTGAGGAGCACACAGCCACACCAGAGATATCCCAGCAGACATGGTGAGGAGCACACACACCAGAGATATCCCAGCAGACATGGTGAGGAGCACACAGTCACACCAGAGATATCTCAGCAGGCATGGTGAGGAGCACACAGACACACCAGAGATATCTCAGCAGGCATGGTGAGGAGCACACAGCCACACCAGAGACATCTCAGCAGACATGGTGAGGAGCACACAGTCACACCAGAGATATCTCAGCAGACATGGTGAGGAGCACACAGTCACACCAGAGATATCTCAGCAGACATGGTGAGGAGCACACACACCAGAGATATCTCAGCAGACATGGTGATGAGCACACAGCCACACCAGAGATATCTCAGCAGGCATGGTGAGGAGCACACAGTCACACCAGAGATATATCGGTATACATGGTGGGGAGCACACAGCCACACCAGAGATATCTCAGCAGACATGGTGAGGAGCACACACACCAGAGATATCTCAGCAGACATGGTGATGAGCACACAGACACACCAGAGAGATCTCAGCAGACATGGTGAGGAGCACACAGCCACACCAGAAATATCTCAGTAGACATGGTGAGGAGCACACAGACACACCAGAGATATATCGGTATACATGGTGGGGAGCACACAGCCACACCAGAGATATAATCTCAGCAGACATGGTGAGGAGCACACACACCAGAGATATCTCAGCAGGCATGGTGAGGAGCACACAGCCACACCAGAGATATCTCAGCAGACATGGTGAGGAGCACACACACCAGAGATATCTCAGCAGACATGGTGAGGAGCAGGGGCGTAGCAATAGGGGGTGCAGCGGTAGCGACCACATCGGGGCCCTTGGGCCAGAGGGGCCCCGAAGGGCCCTCCCTCAACTACAGTATTAGCTCTCTATTGGTCCTGTGCACATAATAATCACTTCTTTAGATACTTTGAATAGTGGTAATCATTAACAAGCTGTTTCCAATCCTCTTCTTCCACCTCTGACACTGTAGTTGCCATTGGCAGGTTTTGGTGCACCGTATCAATTGCTATGTATAGAGTGCTTCGGGGGGCCCCATTGTAAAACTTGCATCGGGGCCCACAGCTCCTTAGCTACGCCACTGGTGAGGAGCACACAGCCACACCAGAGATATATCAGCAGACATGGTGAGGAGCACACAGCCACACCAGACATATCTCGGCAGACATGGTGAGGAGCAGACAGCCACACCAGACATATCTCGGCAGCAGGGCCAGTTTAAGCAACAATGGGGCCCCAGGGCAAAATAAACCTGCCCCCCCCCCCCCCCCCAACATATACCCCGGAACAAAAATCGGCATTAGGGGACCTTTTTTGCAGCTGGTATAGTCAGGGTGTGAAGTCCCAATCGGTCGGAGCTCCACATTCTAGCTATCCCAGCCTGCATGGGGGACAAGGGGTTAAAAAGTTTCAGGAGGGGGGACCCCACATAATTTAAAAAAAAAAAATTCCCACACTCTAAACATAAAAAAAAATTTGTGAAAATAGGAAAAAATGCCAGGGATCTTTATACAGCCATATTGCGGCTGTATAGCGATCCCTGGCCAAAGCGCTGCGGCTGCGTATGGACCCCCTGGAAACCCCGTCAGGAAATGTATTGCTCTTTCTTTTGATACATGTAAAATTACACTACCGTTAGGCTTGCTACTAAAAGTGACATTTACCACATTTAAAAGTATACTTTTTTCCTTCGAAACTTTAAAATCTACTTTCTCAAAAACTATAAGGTCTTTTTGAAAAATTGTTTTTTCCTCTTATTCCTAATGATCTCCTTAACATATCCTGCAAATTTAGGGTTTCTAGCATTTAAGGTGGATTTGCTATTAACCATTAAAGTCGGCAGGTTTTTAAATGTGTATTTTTTTTCCTTTGAAACTTTAAAATCGATTTTCTCAAAAACTATAAGGCCGATTTGAAAAAAAATGTTTTCTTCTTGTAGCCACTGGGGGCCCCTACAAGCTCTGGGGCCCTGGGGCAGCTGCCTCCTTTGCCTCTATGGTAGCGCCGGCCCTGCTCGGCAGACATGGTGAGGAGCACACACACCAGAGATATCTCAGCAGACATGGTGAGGAGCACATAGCCACACCAGAGACATCTCAGCAGCCATGGTGAGGAGCACACAGCCACACCAGAGATATCTCAGCAGGCATGGTGAGGAGCACACAGCCACACCAGAGATATCTCAGCAGACATGGTGAGGAGCACACAGACACACCAGAGATATCTCAGCAGACATGGTGAGGAGCACACAGCTACACCAGAGATATATCGGTATACATGGTGGGGAGCACACAGCCACACCAGAGATATAATCTCAGCAGACATGGTGAGGAGCACACACACCAGAGACATCTCAGCAGGCATGGTGAGGAGCACACAGCCACACCAGAGAGATCTCAGCAGACATGGTGAGGAGCACACAGCCACACCAGAAATATCTCAGTAGACATGGTGAGGAGCACACACACCAGAGATATCTCAGCAGACATGGTGAGGAGCACACACACCAGAGATATCTCAGCAGGCATTGTGAGGAGCACACAGCCACACCAGAGACATCTCAGCAGGCATGGTGAGGAGCACACAGCCACACCAGAGAGATCTCAGCAGGCATAATGAGGAGCAGACAGCCACACCAGAGATATCTCAGCAGACATGGTGAGGAGCACACAGCCACACCAGAGATATCTCAGCAGACATGGTGAGGAGCACACAGACACACCAGAGATATCTCAGCAGACATGGTGAGGAGCACACAGACACACCAGAGATATATCGGTATACATGGTGGGGAGCACACAGCCACACCAGAGATATAATCTCAGCAGACATGGTGAGGAGCACACACACCAGAGACATCTCAGCAGGCATGGTGAGGAGCACACAGTCACACCAGAGATATCTCAGCAGGCATGGTGAGGAGCACATAGCCACACCAGAGATATCTCAGCAGGCATGGTGAGGAGCACACAGACACACCAGAGATATCTCAGCAGGCATGGTGAGGAGCACACAGCCACACCAGAGATATCTCAGCAGGCATGGTGAGGAGCACACAGACACACCAGAGATATCTCAGCAGACATGGTGAGGAGCACACAGCCACACCAGAGATATCTCAGCAGACATGGTGAGGAGCACACACACCAGAGATATCTCAGCAGGCATGGTGAGGAGCACACAGCCACACCAGAGACATCTCAGCAGGCATGGTGAGGAGCACACAGCCACACCAGAGAGATCTCAGCAGGCATAATGAGGAGCAGACAGCCACACCAGAGATATCTCAGCAGACATGGTGAGGAGCACACAGCCACACCAGAGATATCTCAGCAGACATGGTGAGGAGCACACAGCCACACCAGAGAGATCTCAGCAGGCATGGTGAGGAGCACACAGACATACCAGAGATATATCGGTATACATGGTGGGGAGCACACACACCAGAGATATAATCTCAGCAGACATGGTGAGGAGCACACACACCAGAGACATCTCAGCAGGCATGGTGAGGAGCACACAGACACACCAGAGAGATCTCAGCAGACATGGTGAGGAGCACACAGCCACACCAGAAATATCTCAGTAGACATGGTGAGGAGCACACACACCAGAGATATCTCAGCAGACATGGTGAGGAGCACACAGACACACCAGAGATATCTCGGTATACATGGTGAGGAGCACACAGCCACACCAGAGATATAATCTCAGCAGACATCGTGAGGAACACACAGACACACCAGAGATATCTCAGCAGACATGGTGAGGAGCACACAGCCACACCAGAGACATCTCAGCAGACATGGTGAGGAGCACACAGCCACACCAGAGATATCTCAGCAGACATGGTGAGGAGCACACACACCAGAGAGATCTCAGCAGACATGGTGAGGAGCACACAGACACACCAGAGATATCTCAGCAGACATGGTGAGGAGCACACAGCCACACCAGAGATATCTCAGCAGACATGGTGAGGAGCACACAGCCACACCAGAGATATCTCAGCAGACATGGTGAGGAGCACACAGCCACACCAGAGAGATCTCAGCAGGCATGGTGAGGAGCACACAGCCACACCAGAGATATCTCAGCAGACATGGTGGGGAGCACACACACCAGAGATATCTCAGCAGACATGGTGAGGAGCACACAGACACACCAGAGATATCTCAGCAGGCATGGTGAGGAGCACACAGCTACACCAGAGATATCTTAGCAGACATGGTGAGGAGCACACAGCCACACCAGAGATATCTCAGCAGACATGGTGAGGAGCACATAGCCACACCAGAGATATCTCAGCAGACATGCTGGGGAGCACACAGCCACACCAGAGATATCTCAGCAGGCATGGTGAGGAGCACACAGCCACACCAGAGATATCTCAGCAGACATGGTGAGGAGCACACACACCAGAGATATCTCAGCAGACATGGTGAGGAGCACACAGACACACCAGAGATATCTCAGCAGACATGGTGAGGAGCACACAGCCACACCAGAGATATCTCAGCAGACATGGTGAGGAGCACACAGCCACACCAGAGATATCTCAGCAGACATGGTGAGGAGCACACAGCCACACCAGAGAGATCTCAGCAGGCATGGTGAGGAGCACACAGCCACACCAGAGAGATCTCAGCAGGCATGGTGAGGAGCACACAGCCACACCAGAGATATCTCAGCAGACATGGTGGGGAGCACACACACCAGAGATATCTCAGCAGACATGGTGAGGAGCACACAGTCACACCAGAGATATCTCAGCAGACATGGTGAGGAGCACACAGCTGCACCAGAGATATCTTAGCAGACATGGTGAGGAGCACACAGCCACACCAGAGATATCTCAGCAGACATGGTGAGGAGCACATAGCCACACCAGAGATATCTCAGCAGGCATGGTGAGAAGGACACAGCCAGCCACACCAGAGATATAATCTCAGCAGACATGGTGAGGAGCACACAGACACACCAGAGATATCTCAACAGACATGGTGAGGAGCACACGGCCACACCAGTGTAGAGTCCAGGGGCGTAGCAATAGGGGGTGCAGCGGTAGCGACCGCATCGGGGCCCTTGGGCCAAAGGGGCCCCGAAGGGCCCTCCCTCAACTACAGTATTAGCTCTCTATTGGTCCTGTGCTCATAATAATCACTTCTATAGATAGCTTTGAATAGTGGTAATCATTAACAAACTGTTCCCCATCCCCTTCTTGCTCCTCAGACACTGTAGTTGCCATTGGCAGGCTTTGGTGCACCGTATCAATTGTTATGTATAGAGTGCTTGGGGGGCCCCATTGTAAAACTTGCATCGGGGCCCACAGCTCCTTAGCTACGCCACTGGTAGAGTCCATGCATCTGATCTGGTATTGATGAGCTCTCTCTTTGTCTTCCTCAGGATCTTCTTCAGGAAGAGGCGAATCGGAATAACTCTAACTCTTCATCTTAATAACCTGCAGAAGCCGCTTGTTTCAGAAGAGAAAATGGTCTGAGCCGTGTACAGAAGATGCACTGTTAATGAATAGTGGCAATGTGTAGACCCCACCTGACTGCTGGGCATGGTCAGCACAGAGCTCCACCTTACCATACACAAATGCAATGTGCAGAGACTTCTATTAGATTCAGGGGACAACAGGAATCCACACACACCTGATCTCTTGGGATACACATCTGGGAGGAACAATGATACAAATTCTAGATTCCACATTGTAGGTGTAATATGGACAAACTACCGACAAAGTAACAGGAAATGCTACTGGAGTGTACTGGTTATATTATACCCGGGCTTCATCTTGGTAAATGTGTAACAATGAATCATTTTTCAGATTATATTCGTGTTTTGTATCTATATGGGGGGGGAATGTGAGTGTATAACTATATTAGGAGTATACGACTTGTAAAAGAAAGTCAGTGGAAATGACCGGGATATTTAGAAACTATGGCCCATATGCAATCCATTTTGTCTCCCAGGTTACATCTTCACACCTTGTCATAAAATGCCCTTTAAACTATCAGCAAGATAGAAAATACTCAAAATAATTTTGATATGATTTTTTCACCAACTTTTGGGTACCTTTTAAATTGTAACATCAGGGCCGGATTTACCATAAGGCATTTTAGGCACGTTCCTATATGGAAAAGTGGCTCACTCCATTCCCCTAGGACCTCCCTCCTTCCCCTATGCAGAGTCCTGATGAGAGTGTAAATGAGAGTTACTTACCCTGCTGCATTCCACTGCTGAGATCTCCCTTCAGTCAGGGGCACCTCTGGCTACTGAATACTGAGGTTCCTCTAGCTACCGAATACTAAGGGCCACCTGTTGCTACTGAATACCGAGGGTACTTCTTGCTTCCTAATACTAAGGGGCACCTCTAGCTACTTATTATAGTATTAGGTAGCCAGACATAACCTCAATATAAGGGGCACCTACATATGATAGGTAAGGGAGAAGTGACAGCCGGGACAGCCAGCACACTTGCGGTGCAGTTTGGTGATTTGTGAGTTCACAGAGGGTGGAGTCTTGGGTGCCAGGACATCTGTGCCTATAGGCTGCTGTGATGTAAATCCGGGACTGCATGCATGGAGGGTGGAGTCTAGGGTGCCAGGACATCTGTGCCTATAGGCTCCTGTGAGGTAAATCTGGGCCTGGATGCATGGAGGGCGGAGTCTAGGGTGCCAGGACATCTGTGCCTATAGGCTCCTGTGATGTAAATCCGGGACTGCATGCATGGAGGGCGGAGTCTAGGGTGCCAGGACATCTGTGCCTATAGGCTCCTGTGATGTAAATCCAGGCCTGCATGCATGGAGGGCGTAGTCTAGGGTGCCAGGACATCTGTGCCTATAGGCTCCTGTGAGGTAAATCTGGGCCTGCATGCATGGAGGGCGTAGTCTAGGGTGCCAGGACATCTGTACCTATAGGCTCCTGTGATGTAAATCCAGGCCTGCATGCATGGAGGGCGTAGTCTTGGGTGCCAGGACATCTGTGCCTATAGGCTCCTGTGAGGTAAATCTGGGCCTGGATGCATGGAGGGCGGAGTCTAGGGTGTCAGGACATCTGTGCCTATAGGCTCCTGTGATGTAAATCCGGGACTGCATGCATGGAGGGCGGAGTCTAGGGTGCCAGGACATCTGTGCCTATAGGCTCCTGTGATGTAAATCCAGGCCTGCATGCATGGAGGGCGTAGTCTAGGGTGCCAGGACATCTGTGCCTATAGGCTCCTGTGAGGTAAATCTGGGCCTGCATGCATGGAGGGCGTAGTCTAGGGTGCCAGGACATCTGTACCTATAGGCTCCTGTGATGTAAATCCAGGCCTGCATGCATGGAGGGCGTAGTCTAGGGTGCCAGGACATCTGTGCCTATAGGCTCCTGTGAGGTAAATCTGGGCCTGCATGCATGGAGGGCGGAGTCTAGGGTGCCAGGACATCTGTGCCTATAGGCTCCTGTGAGGTAAATCTGGGCCTGGATGCATGGAGGGTGGAGTCTAGGGTGCCAGGACATCTGTGCCTATAGGCTCTTGTGATGTAAATCCGGGCCTGCATGCTTGAAAGGCGCATTCTAGGGTGCCAGGACATCTGTACCTATAGGCTCCTATGAGGTAAATCTGGGCCTGCATGCATGGAGGGCAGAGTCTAGGGTGCCAGGACACCTGTACCTATAGGCTCCTGTGATGTAAATCTGGGCCTGCATGCATGGAGGGCGGAGTCTAGGGTGCCAGGACATCTGTACCTATAGGCTCCTATAAGGTAAATCTGGGCCTGCATGCATGGAGGGCGGAGTCTAGGGTGCCAGGACATCTGTGCCTATTGGCTCCTGTGAGGTAAATCTGGGCCTGCATGCATGGAGGGCGGAGTCTAGGGTGCCAGGACATCTGTGCCTATAGGCTCCAGTGAGGTAAATCTGGGCCTGGATGCATGGAGGGTGGAGTCTAGGGTGCCAGGACATCTGTGCCTATAGGCTCTTGTGATGTAAATCCGGGCCTGCATGCTTGAAAGGCGCATTCTAGGGTGCCAGGACATCTGTACCTATAGGCTCCTATGAGGTAAATCTGGGCCTGCATGCATGGAGGGCAGAGTCTAGGGTGCCAGGACATCTGTGCCTATAGGCTCCTGTGATGTAAATCCAGGCCTGCATGCATGGAGGGCGTAGTCTAGGGTGCCAGGACACCTGTACCTATAGGCTCCTGTGATGTAAATCTGGGCCTGCATGCATGGAGGGCGGAGTCTAGGGTGCCAGGACATCTGTACCTATAGGCTCCTATAAGGTAAATCTGGGCCTGCATGCATGGAGGGCGGAGTCTAGGGTGCCAGGACATCTGTGCCTATTGGCTCCTGTGAGGTAAATCTGGGCCTGCATGCATGGAGGGCAGAGTCTAGGGTGCCAGGACATCTGTGCCTATAGGCTCCTGCAGGGGCGCCTTAAGCCACTGGCACTAAAGGCAGCTGCTTGGAGCGGCATGAAGGGGGGGGGGGGGCGCGCTGCTGTGGGGGAGACTGATCGGCGCTATTACAATCAGCTGCGGCTGCTCTGATCGTGGTTTATTTACACCACGTGCTCTGCTGCCTGTATCCACGCCCCCTGCCCAGGCCCAGCCAATAGACTTGCAGCCAGGAATTCACCTCCTCCTAATCACCTATCCCGCCCCTCTCCTAGCAGCAGCCGAACGATTTGTTTACTGCGTGCGGAGCCTTTAACTCCGCCCCCCCCCCCGCCAGCCAGAAGTTCGGGTCCCTGGGCTTCACGGTGTCTGACCCATTGAAGCTTCCCCTGTGTCCCAGTGTTTCGAGCAGGCAGAGGTGAGCTGCAGGGGGGAGACTGGGATCAGCGCAGCAATGCTGATCAGTACAGAGGAGAGGAGGACGAGGCAGCTGTGCACTGTGAGCCCAGAGCTGTGTATATCGGCAATGTAACGTGAGCAGAACGACGCTGGTATACACAGCTCTGAGCAGCTCACAGTGCACAGCTGCCCGTCTGGAGACTGACACTGACACACATCCCCTGACCCCTGCTCTTATCAGCTCTGCTGCTGCCAGGAGATCGTCACTCATGATAAGAACCCTCACTGACTTCAGGTGCTGGGGGGGGGGGGGGGGGGGAGAAGCTATATACAACTGCATACATGCTGACAGTGGGGGAGAAGGGTGGGGGAGATGAACAAGGGCACACAAAGTAAGAGCAATTATCTAGGACTTTGCTCTGGGTGCCCATACATCATGATAGGCTGATTAAACAAGTGACAGATTTCTCTCTGAACGAATCTGATCAGAGAGAGATCTGTCAGCTGCCCATACACCGCAGGCTGATTCCCGATCAATTTCATGCTGAAACTGATCAGGAATTGGGCTTGTGACGCCGCATCTCACCGCCTGACACTATCCCGTAATGTAAATTGTGTCCCCAGGTTCCCAGTGCAGTATAGGTTACCTGGCAGTGTCCGTCTCTGCCTCACATACATGTGCCCTACGTGGTTGCCGGCGTATACGTGCGTGTGCATGTGACATCACACAGGCACCCATATATACGCTGGTAAGCACCCGGGGCGTGTGTATGTGAGGCAGTGCGGAGACGGAGCCATTGGTGGACACAGACAGGTAACGTATACTGCACGTTACCATTATTTTTTGGTGAAAGATTGCTGCATTAAGATTATTTTCTGCTGAAACATTGCAGCATTATGATTATTTTATGGTGAAACATTGCTGCATTAATGTACGCCTGACGCCAGTATTTATAATATGGTTTCCTCCCTGGTGCTGTGCGACTAGCAAACAGCGTCATCCTCCCACCCCTAGCACTCCCTGCGGCCCCCGTTCTGACATCACATATGGGCAGGGAGGAAGTGGCAGTTCTTCCTCCCTGTGCCCATGCTCAACTCAGCCCCTTCCACCTGCCGCTTTAGTTCCCGTTATGATCTGCTGCAGACAGCGCTCAGGGGAGCTGCGCTGTGTGCGGTCTTGTGGTGATTGAGGTTGGAAGGATATCCGACCTCAATAATCACGTCCACACACAGCGCAGCTCCGCGGCTCGCTGCATGCAGTGTTTCATGAGCGGAACTAGAGCGTCAGGTGGAGGGGCTGCATTATGGATGGGCAGAGGGGACAAGGAACTGCCACTTTCTCCCTGTCCATATTTGACGTTCTGCTCAGTCGAAGATTACGACTGAGCAGAATGGGGTCTACAGGGAGCACAGGAGGGGGAGGATGGTGCTGTGTGCTGGTCACACAGCACCAATAACCTTAAACGATATTAAAAATATCGGGACCAAGGTCTGGGTCAGGGGTACTTTAAGATTATTTTCATGGGGGGGGGGGGGGGGGGGGCGCCACATGTTTTCTTGCCTGGAGTGACAAAATGGCTAGGGGCGCCCCTGGGCTCCTGTGATGTAAATCTGGGCCTGCATGCATGGAGGGCGGAGTCTAGGGTGCCAGGACATCTGTACCTATAGGCTCCTATAAGGTAAATCTGGGCCTGCATGCATGGAGGGCGGAGTCTAGGGTGCCAGGACATCTGTGCCTATTGGCTCCTGTGAGGTAAATCTGGGCCTGCATGCATGGAGGGCGTAGTCTAGGGTGCCAGGACATCTGTGCCTATAGGCTCCTGTGATGTAAATCCAGGCCTGCATGCATGGAGGGCGGAGTCTAGGGTGCCAGGACATCTGTGCCTATAGGCTCCTGTGATGTAAATCTGGGCCTGCATGCATGGAGGGCGGAGTCTAGGGTGCCAGGACATCTGTGCCTATAGGCTCCTGTAAGGTAAATCTGGGCCTGCATGCATGGAGGGCGGAGTCTAGGGTGCCAGGACATCTGTACCTATAGGCTCCTGTAAGGTAAATCTGGGCCTGCATGCATGGAGGGCGGAGTCTAGGGTGCCAGGACATCTGTGCCTATAGGCTCCTGTGATGTAAATCTGGGCCTGCATGCATTGAGGGCGGAGTCTAGGGTGCCAGGACATCTGTGCCTATAGGCTCCTGTAAGGTAAATCCGGGCCTGCATGCATGGAGGGCGGAGTCTAGGGTGCCAGGACATCTGTACCTATAGGCTCCTGTAAGGTAAATCTGGGCCTGCATGCATGGAGGGCGGAGTCTAGGGTGCCAGGACATCTGTGCCAATAGGCTCCTGTGATGTAAATCTGGGCCTGCATGCATTGAGGGCGGAGTCTAGGGTGCCAGGACATCTGTGCCTATAGGCTCCTGTGAGGTAAATCCGGGCCTGGGTAGAATGCTGAGACTTTATTTTAAAGAGAAGATGAAAATGTTCTCCTGGGAGATAACTCAGGAGAAGCAAGTCATTGCATGAGGGCCCATACCTCAGTACTGGAATGGACCAGTCAGTGTTGAAAGGTCTCCTCCCATCCTCCGGCTAGAAACCCCTCCCTAACACTCTGAGGCTCTATAAGGACCATCCCATCAACGCCAGAGATACCTTCCAATTGTAACATCACAAGGAATGGAGATAGTCTCAGGAAGAGTAAAGCAAGAACTTCATTCCAATCCACTTAAAGGACAACTGTAGTGAGAGGGATACGGAGGCTGCCATATTTGTTTCCTGTTAAACAATACCAGTTGCCTGGCAGCACTGCTGATCTATTTGGCTGCAGTAGTGTCTGAATCACACCAGAAACAAGCATGCGGCCAATCTTGTTAGATCTGTGAATTGTGCCAGAAACACCTGATCTGCTGCATGCTTGTTCAGGGGCCAGGACTAAAAGTATTAGAGGCTGAGGATCAGCAGGACAGCCAGGCAACTGGTATTGCTTAAAAGGAAACACATATGGCAGCCTCCATATACCTCTCTCTTCAGTTATCCTTTTAATGGATCCACAACGTCCACAGTAAGCCTAGAGATGGGACAGACAGACACTTAAAGAGGCCCTGTAGTGACACTTAGTAGAATGCAGCTTATTACTCAGGATACTCACGTTTACATGAATGATCCTGGTTTCATCATCGGAAACACTTCCTATAGCTGTATATTGCTGTATACTGCTATGTAGCCCCGCCCACCCAGTGATGTCACATCCTAGGCTATTTAGTTATGTGGCATTCTCCCCCCACTGCATTTTTTGGGAGACCAGTCATTATTTTCAGTGGATTAAGAATTTTCAGAAACAAACATTCCGCCCCGGATCCCCTGGCAGGACTAAGATGTCACCACTTGTGATAAACGTCAGAATGTAAATCAGGGAGAGGAAAGATTATGTTAGACTAGCACTGACTAAATAATCTATATATTAATATTGTAAAAGATAATAAGACATTGCATTCATTATGTTATTTTCACTACAGGTTCCCCTTAGGTAACTCCTTACATGTTTTTCTCTTATATTTACTGTGGACTATATTGTTGGTTTGTGTCTTTTTTATATGAACTTTTTATGCACTATTTTTACTTTCCTAAATAAATGACATAAAATCATTTTAGGCTCGTTTTCTGAGTATTCACAGCATTGACTCCGCCCCCGGCGCTGCTGTAGAAATAATGTGCTTTGCATAGAATGAAGGGTTAAAGTCACTGGGAACCTGTTTAGACAATAAAGCCAGATAGTCGTCTAAGGAGAGGGAGGGCTGCGGGTCCTATAAAGCCTCCCCGCTCCTCTCACAGATCCCTTGTTACAGCGCTGGCTCCTCCGCAGCAGTATTCCACCAATCTGGTCAAATGCTGTTATCACCGCCGCTGAAGGAGGCTTGGGAAAGTCTTTGGGAGCCCGAGTGCTCCAGAACATGGGCTGCTCCATATTACACACATGATCGCACACTCGCACATGCCCAGTATGGAGCCACCTGTCTTTGGGAGGACTAGGGATCCAGAAGACTTCCAAATTCCCCCACGGTGGGGGATTCAAATGGAGGAGCTTCTGCCGCTGCAACAAGGGCTCCGGGAGAGGAGAGGGGAGGCTCTGTAGGACCCAGAGACCTCCGTCTCCTTAGGTAAGTATCTGGCTTTTTTTACATTGAATCCCAATGACTTTAACCACTTGAGGACCACAGTTTTTCTACCCCTTAAGGACCAGGCACTTTTTTTTAATTCAGACCACTGCAGCTTTCACAATTAATTGCTCGGTCATACAACCTACTATCTAAATGAATTTTACCTCCTTTTCTTGTCACTAATACAGCTTTCTTTTGGTGCTATTTGATTGCTGCTGCGAGTTTTACTTTTTATTATATTCATCAAAAAAGACATGAATTTTGTCAAAAAAATGATTTTTTTAACTTTCTGTGCTGACATTTTTCAAATAAGGTAGAATTTCTGTATACATGCAGCACGAAAAATGTGGACAAACATGTTTTTGATTAAAAAAAAACCATTCAGCCTATATTTATTGGTTTGGGTAAAAGTTATAGCATTTACAAACTATGGTGCGAAAAGTGAATTTTCCCATTTTGAAGCATCTCTGACTTTTCTGACCACCTGACATGTTTCATGAGGGGCTAAAATTCCAGGATAGTATAAATACCCCCCAAATGACCCCATTTTGGAAAGAAGACATCCCAAAGTATTCACAAAGAGGCATGGTGAGTTCATAGAAGATTTTATTTTTTGTCACAAGTTAGCGGAAAATGACACAAAAAAAAATGAAATCTGCCACGGACTCACCATAGCCCTCTCTGAATTGTCTCTCTGAATCTCTGAAGTATCTACTTTACAAAATGGGGTCATTTGTGGGGTGTGTTTACTGTCCTGGCATTTTGGGGGTGCTAAATTGTAAGCACCCCTGTAAAGCCTAAAGGTGCTCATTGGACTTTGGGCCCCTTAGCGCAGTTAGGCTGCAAAAAAGTGCCACACATGTGGTATTGCCGTACTCAGGAGAAGTAGTATAATGTGTTTTGGGGTGGATTTTTACACATACCCATGCTGGGTGGGAGAAATACCTCTGTAAATGGCAATTTTTTTGATTTTTTTTACACACAATTGTCAATTTACAGAGATATTTCTCCCACTCAGCATGGGTATGTGTACAAATACACCCCAAAACACATTATACTACTTCTCCTGAGTACGGCGATACCACATGTGTGGCACTTTTTTGCACCCTAACTGCGCTAAGGGGCCCAAAGTCCAATGAGTACCTTTAGGATTTCACAGGTCATTTTGCGACATTTGGTTTAAAGACTACTCCTCACGGTTTAGGGCCCCTAAAATGCCAGGGCAGTATAGGAACCCCACAAATGACCCCATTTTAGAAAGAAGACACCCCAAGGTATTCCGTTAGGAGTATGGTGAGTTCATAGAAGATTTTATTTTTTGTCACAAGTAAGCGGAAATTGATTTTAATTGTTTTTTTTTTCACAAAGTGTCATTTTCCGCTAACTTGTGACAAAAAATAAAATCTTCTATGAACTCACCATACTCCTAACAGAATACCTTGGGGTGTCTTTTTTCTAAAATGGGGTCATTTGTGGGGTTCCTATACAGGCCCGGCCCGCTCATGAGGCGGGGTGAAACTTTTGCCTCAGGCGGCATCTTTCTAGGGGCGGCACCCGCCCGTCCTTGGGTGCGGGGAGCCGGCCGCCGAGCTGGAGGGGTAGCGGGCAGGACGGGGGTATTGGGCCTAGCGGCGGGGGTGGAGAGGGGTCGGACCCCCCCCCTCCCTCGCCTTGGTCCACCGATCTGCGCTCCCCTCCAGCCTTACATAGTGAAGCAGCCAGCCGCTACTCGTAAGAGGCACGGGCGGGGAGGACTCACCTCTTCCTCGTTCCAGCGTGCGCTCCACTGACGTCACTTCCTGCAACGCTGCAGGAAGTGACGTCAGTGGAGCGCACGCTGGGAAGAGGTAAGTCCTGAGTCCTCCCCGCCTGTGCATCGTACGAGTAGCGGCTGGCTGCTTCACTATGTAAGGCTGGAGGGGAGCGCAGATCGGGGGACCCAGGCGAGGGGGGGGGGTCCGACCCCCCTCCCCGCCGCTAGGCCCAATACCCCCATCCTGCCCGCTACCCCTCCAGCTCGGCGGCCCCTCTCCCCATTACGTTCGTTCAATCCTAAGGGGCCGCAAGCTCCAGTTTCAGAGATCAGCTTAGCTTCACATTGAAGCAACAGCTGTTCCTGATTACCCCCCCTGTTGGGTACAGGGACCTGTCTCAAGCCCAGAAACTGCAAAGAGTCAGTATCTCCATTATGGCTCTCGCGCATATGCTTGATAAATCTTCCTGCACCCACACCAGTCACAACGGAATGGACATGCTCCTGAAAGCGAGTGCAAATCATACGAGTGGTTTGCCCTATATAAAAGCGATTGCATGAGCAGACTATCGCATAGACGGTATTCCTAGATCGGCAGTGCAAAAATTGGTTAAATCTGATCGTCTTGGCTCCCAAACGGGCGCTCTTACCAGTTTTGAATTGTGTACAGTGATAACAATTACCACATTTAAAATTGCCAACTGGAATATGTCTCTGCAACCAATTCTGCTCAGGCATCAGTCTAAACTCACTATTAGTGACAATGTCACCAATTGTCCTTGCTCGTCTAAAGGATATAAGTGGTTTATGACTAACGACATCAAGTGACCCCATGCTAGTTTGAAACTCACACCAATGTTTTTGAATAATGGCTTTTATTCTCTCTGACATTGGTGAGTAATCAAACACACACGTGAACGGTTGTGCACCCTGCCTCTGATTTCTTTTGACCGATTTCCGGTTCGACATTAAGGATGACCTTTCAAGGGCATCTGCCCTGCGAAACGCCTGATTCAAATGGTTCATATCGTATCCCCTAACGGACAATCTAATGGCCAACTCTCTACTTTGAAGGATGAAATCCTCCCTTTTAAAGTTGTTTCTTTTGAGTCGGACAAACTGTCCATATGGGATAGATTGGATCGTGTGCGGAGGATGAAAGCTAGACTGGAGGAGCACGGAATTAGTGGCAGTGTCCTTGCGATGGCCCCTACTACGAATGCAACCCTCCTCAACATAAAAAAGTGCCACACATGTGGTACCGCCGTACTCAGGAGAAGTAGTATAATGTGCCATCGGCTGTGGGCGGTCGGCAAGTGGTTAATACGAGGTTGTTTTGTATAAGTGTTCCTTGTCGGGTCACATCACTGTATAGACACGAGGTGGCAAGTGATTGTATGTGTGGGAGTCTGGTTTTTCTGTTAGCCTGCTCTCAGCTGGTCCATAGATTGTGGTCCCGGATGGTGGATAATCTATGTGCATTTGGCCACTGCTGCAACCAAAGAGATCAGCAGGACTGCCAGGCAACTGGTATTGTTTAAAAGGAAACATCCATATCCCTCTGAGTTTAGGTTCCCTTTAAGGGCTTGGCAACCTTTGGTGTTAGAATCACATGATCTGAGCTCAGGGCCGGATTTACCATAAGGCTGTGTAGGCACGAGCCTAGAGGCGCCTCCCTTCTTCCCTATGCAGAGTCCTGAGTGGCGTGTAAATGAGAGGTTACTCACCCAGGTCTCAGCATTCCACTGACCAGATCTCCCTTCAGTCAGCGGCCACATCTAGCTATGTAATGCTGAAAGTACCTCGAGCTACCTAATACTAAGGGGCACCTGTAGCTTCCTATGAAGGGAAGGGGAAGGGAGAAGTGACAGTGTGTTGGCAGGGGGCTTTGCAGGTTCATGGAGGGCGGAGTCTAGGGTGTCGGGACATCTGTGCCTATAGGCTGCTGTGATGTAAATCCAGGCCTGTCTTGGGCTGTTGGTTTCTCATGGGTCACACTGTAGGTCTCACTCACATGGCAGGTGGCACGTAGCACTTGACACGTGCAAAGTGCCATGTGCAAACACGTGCAAAGTGCCACGTGCAAAGTACCACGTGCAAGGTGTCATGTGCAAACACGTGCAAAGTGCCAAGTGCCATGTGCTACTGCCAAGTGCCACGTCCGGCATGTTCCTGGCAGACGTTACACCTGCTGCTGCTGCATTGCCCTGCTCCTGCTGCCTGTGCTGCTCACGCTGCCAGGGTGCCACAGGCCACTGATACCACCTATATTTAACCCAAAACACAATTGCTGCATAATGTTTGGGAGGTGTCTGGGCTGAAAACTGTCATGTCCCAGTTGTGCGGTTGGACTTTGGACACAATGTGGGCTGCACGACCGCTGTCTGGAACCTAGGCATAATGTTAATTGACAGCCATTTTTTTTTTGGGGGGGGGGGATTTTAAGTCCCCACATCATCAATTAGTGTTCCCCTTTAAAAAATAATGATGCTACATGCCTCATTTACCCTAAAAAATGTTTTTAAAGCAATTTAAAGGCCACTTCTGGGTTTTCTATCCAGATGTCCGAATCCGGCCGGATCCCCCGGGTACTGAGGTCGGATAACCAAAAGTTCAAATCCAGAAATCCGATCTGGATCCGGATAACTGGGTATAAAAAAGGCACAAATACGAGAGAGGAATGTAAATCATTTTGAACTGATACAAAGAATTAGTAAGGTTTGATCTTTAGTGACAATTACAGAAAGGATATGTTGGACCTGAGAAGACTCCGTACATTAGGGGCATTGGTGGCGGATAGTATATAGTGACTGCACACTCCAAAACCGCCTCCAGTCGACGTGCCCGGCCAGCAATCCAGCAGCACTCAGGATCAGCAGACAATATAGCAAAGGAGAGGCCGGCACCGTCTGTAAATAGTTTTCTGCTCTTTTATTGCATAAAGGATACTCCAGCAGATTTCAGCAACGTTTTGAAGCTGCACGACTCTTTGTCAAGCTTGCTGGAAGTCAATTACACCTTATACACTAACACATGAGTATTTATACACAGCATGGTTAACAACAGCCAATGAATTTAAATATGTGTACACCAATCACAATAGTCCTGATATGTCGGACCTGATGGGGAACTTACATGCTGTTGCTTTGATAGGACGTAGTAAGTTGGATCCTCCCACCTGTCAGGCCCCTCTTAGCAGACAGCTAACACCCCCTGGGTCCGCCTATCATCACGGAAGCCCCCACCCTTCCGCCCACGGCGGACCTGAGTGAAGCTCCATGTGATGACTCACAGTAGGCGGCGCCAGAGCGCCGCCGCTGTGCGTCTCGGCGGATACTATGGAGACGCAAGCGGCAACACGCCGCTTACGTCACCAGATGACTCTAGGGGGGAGGCAGCCTCCGGCCAATCAGGGTCATCCCCCGGTAGTGCGGCACGGACGTCGCACTTTGTAATACACCATGATGCCATCTATCAGACGCATCTACTTCATATGGCTAATTTACATAGGTAAACAGAGGTGGCCATCCTCATACAGCGCTATCTCATAACACTCTTGTCAAACTACATAGGAGAAGAAAAGTAAGAGGAGGGGACCAGAGGAAAAAATAATTTAATATATAGGGAAAAGGAGGGAAAATAATAAAAAGAAAAAGAAAAGAAAAAAAGAAAAATAAACTAGCTAAATTAGTGAATAAAAAGTGATAGCCTGAAAATGAATAAAATAAATAATAAAGGAATGGAAAAAAATACAATATAAATGTAGGGTAACAGGAACAAACAATATAAATAGCAATATCAATGTACGGTAACAGGAACAGACCAATCCGTTCTAATTAAAGGGATAGCATCTCAGATACAATACACTCACTAAGCCTAACCAGGACATTATCTCATGAAGGAGGCTAGGTACAATGGAGCAGAGGATAAGGATTACATGAAGAAATGACAAAAACGGTAATAAATTAAATTCTCGATTTAATCTCCATTGTATCTAGTCTCTTGATCCAATAAGCTTCCCTCCACAGCAATTTTTTAAGGCGACCCCCCCCCCCCTCTTCTCAAGGGTGCTATTCTTTCAATAACCATAAATCGCAACTGGCTGACATGATGACCTGCTTGAGCAAAATGGAATGCTACAGCTTGATCTGTTAGTCTTTCCCTAATAGTATGTTTATGTGATGACAAGCGTTTTTTTAATTTTTGAGTGGTTTGCCCAATATATAGTAAGCCACAAGGGCATTTGAGGGCATAAACCACATAATCTGAATCGCAAGTATGCCATCCCTTAATTGAAATTTTAGTTCCCTGATGGGGATGTAATATCGCTGGACCCTTAATAGCAGAACTGCAATGAACGCAGTTGAGTCAGGGGTATGTCCCCTTCCTCTGGGTAAAAGTGACATCACTATTAACATTTACGTCAGCATGTACTAGACGATCCCTAAGTATAGGGGGTCGTTTGTAAGAGATAAGTGGGGGGTTCCTAAAATGCGCAATGTCTGGGAAGCTATCGGCTAGCAAGTGCCAATGTCGTTTAATAATCTTTGAAATACTGAGGCTTTGTGTATTATATCTCGTAACAAATGGAATACGATCCCGTATTTGTTGTCTGTTCCTCTGTCCCCCATGTTGTGTATTAGCTCTACTACGTGCTCTCTGCAGAATTACCACTGGATATCCCCTATTTTCAAACTTGTGTTGCATTTTATCAAGTCTCCGCTCCCGTGTCTCCCCGTCCTCAACTATATGTTGTATTCTTTGAAATTGACTAATAGGTACCGAGCCTCTAGTAGCCCACGGATGAAAACTCCGGTAATGGAGAAGGGAGTTCACATCCGTGGGCTTCACATAGAGGTCGGTATTCAACCTGTCTCCACATCTACGGACCAGAGTGTCCAAAAAACTCACTTCCTCAGCAGAAGAATGGATAGTCAGTCGTATGTTGGGGCATCTGCCCATCAACTCATTCACAAAAGTCACAAGGGCCGAATGTGGCCCCGCCCACACGCAAAAAACATCATCATCATATCTATGCCATTGTCTGGCGTATTTTTGAAATAATTCACTGGTATATACGTACATTTCTTCATACACTCCCATAAAGATGTTTGCGTAGGACGGGGCCACATTCGACCCCATAGCTGTGCCCCTGACCTGTAAATAAAAAGAATCCTCAAATCGAAAATAATTAAACTGAAGAACAATCCTCAACAGATCACAAATAAACTTAACCTGTGGACCTGTGAAGTCCGATGCCGTTTCAAGTATATAATGTACCGCCTCTACACCTCCATCATGTGGGATGGAGGTGTAGAGGCTTTCCACATCTAAAGTAACACGTAAACAAGGATGTTGTAAAGGTTCCATGTTACGGATAATATTCAGGAACATTTGGGTATCTCGTAAGTATGATTTTAATCCAGCCACATAAGGTCTTAATATTTGATCTAGATATTTGGCCACTGGAGAGAATACCGACTCTACCCCTGCCACTATAGGGCGACCCGGGGGATCCACCAATCGTTTGTGAATTTTGGGACATACATATATCACAGGTGTGATGGGATATTCCTGTATTAAAAATTTAGCCAACTTCTCATCAATAATTTTAGCTTGCACAGCTGTTGATTGGTGGTGGGCATTGGTGGTGGAACATGGTCAGGGTGAGGGAAGATGACCTTGAGTAACTTTATTTAACTCTGAGAAAAGAAATGTAACCATCATGTACAGCAGAGTAACCAAGCAGCTCGGGGTGACCCAAACCACTAGGAGTGCAGAGGGGGGATACAAGAGACCGAAAAGCCCTCCTACTAATAAGCAGTGCTTGGGGTAATTTGCCATCTTAACTACTTAAGGACCTTGGTAATTGAAATATACACCCTGTTTTGATGGCTATCTGGCTGGCAGGGTGTAGATTTCAACTCACTGCCGCTTTTTTTTTTGTTTTGTCGCCTCCGCCGATCTCGCCGCTTAATCCCCGCTGCCTCTCATTGCAGCTCACTTGTTCTGCCTGTCACTATGACTGCAAAGCCCTGTGTATCAGTGTAAGCAACTCCCATAGGCTCACATTGATAGGCAGGGTCAGAAGCCAATGAAAGAGGCTCCTGACCTGCTCACAGGAACTCTGCCGTCATAGAGACAGCAGAGTGGGTGGCCAAGGTTCCTGATGCGCGCGCGGTGACGACGGTTGTGGCGGGTATGTGCGGTGATCATCAGGATTCCGCCGTTTCTCTACCAGCGAACTCTGGTCCTTAAGGGGGCAGAGACCGCTGGTGCTTCAGTGGTTAAAACAGAAGGAAATTTGCCATAGTTCAGCTATAAGTGAACATTTGTGGTTACCCACAATGCACTACTACTGAATATGCAAATTATCCCTTTTTGCCCCTGTAAGCCAGAACCGCTGGTGTATAGCAAGCCTATAGCTTATACATGTTACAGAGCCACATCAACCCAACATGCAAGGAGTTTTGAATCAGGATGATACCATTTATTGGCTAACTTAGAGATGGATAAACAGTGAGCTTTCGGCTTATAAAAAGCCTTCGTCGGACCCCACATGCAGACAGCCTGTTTCGGACATGTGGGTTTGATATGGCTGTGTAAAATGTAAAGCTATAGGCTTGCTATACACCAGCGGTTCTGGATGCTAGCCTGGCTTACAGGGGCGAAAATAGATACTTTGCATATTCAGTAGTGGTGCATTGTGGGTAACCACAGATGTTCACTTATAGCTGAATTATTGCAAATTCCTTTCTGTTTTATGAAGGCAAATCACACCAAGCATCATGTACAGATGTAACAATGATCCGCACTGACAACTAAATTAAAAGCTCACCAGTTCAAGGTCTCCACAGAAGACTTGAGGGGAGAGCTTCAGGTTAGAGGTAAAGACGTTATAACACCTGATGAGGGGCAGAGCCTGAAACATGTAGTGTGTGCTCACATTGTATTAAACTGAACAAATGTTCAAGCTTGTGGTGCGCCTCCTTTAGTTGTATTGGATTTACACTGTGTGGTGCAGGAGTGGTGTGTACCTGCGCGGAGGAGTGCAATGACAACAGCTCTCCTGAGAGGGATAGAGCGAGCAAGTGCTCACAACGACTGTTGGGTTGTATTCCTTCCTTATGAGAGCTGTGATTAGCAAAATACTCCTCTAACAGCTGCAGCAGATAACTATGAATTACTGCAGTGGTGTAGCTAAGGAGCTGTGGGCCTCAATGCAAGTTTTACATGGGCCCCCCCAAGCAATCTATACATGACAATTGATACGGCACACCAAAACCTGCCAATGGCAACTACAGTGTCAGAGGTACAAGAAGGGGATGGGGAACAGCTTGTTACTGATTACCCCCAAGCACTCTATACATAGCAATCCCTGCCAATGGCAACTACAGTGTCAGAGGTGCAAGAAGGGGATGGGGAGCAGCTTGTTACTGATTACCCCCAAGCACTCTATACATAGCAATCCCTGCCAATGGCAACTACAGTGTCAGAGGTGCAAGAAGGGGATGGGGAGCAGCTTGTTACTGATTACCCCCAAGCACTCTATACATAGCAATCCCTGCCAATGGCAACTACAGTGTCAGAGGTGCAAGAAGGGGATGGGGAGCAGCTTGTTACTGATTACCCCCAAGCACTCTATACATAGCAATCCCTGCCAATGGCAACTACAGTGTCAGAAGTGCAAGAAGGGGATGGGGAGCAGCTTGTTACTGATTACCCCCAAGCACTCTATACATAGCAATCCCTGCCAATGGCAACTACAGTGTCAGAAGTGCAAGAAGGGGATGGGGAGCAGCTTGTTACTGATTACCCCCAAGCACTCTATACATAGCAATCCCTGCCAATGGTAACTACAGTGTCAGAGGTATAAGAAGGGGGCGGGGAGCAGCTTGTTACTGATTACCCCCAAGCACTCTATACATAGCAATCCCTGCCAATGGTAACTACAGTGTCAGAGGTGCAAGAGGGGGATGGGGAGCAGCTTGTTACTGATTACCCCCAAGCACTCTATACATAGCAATCCCTGCCAATGGTAACTACAGTGTCAGAGGTACAAGAAGGGGATGGGGAGCAGCTTGTTACTGATTACCCCCAAGCATTCTATACATAGCAATCCCTGCCAATGGCAACTACAGTGTCAAAGGAGCAAGAAGGGGATGGGGAGCAGCTTGTTACTGATTACCCCCAAGCATTTTATACATAGCAACCCCTGCCAATGGCAACTACAGTGTCAAAGGAGCAAGAAGGGGATGGGGAGCAGCTTGTTACTGATAACCCCCAAGCACTCTATACATAGCAATCCCTGCCAATGGCAACTACAGTGTCAGAGGTGCAAGAAGGGGATGGGGAACAGCTTGTTACTGATTACCCCCAAGCACTCTATACATAGCAATCCCTGCCAATGGCAAATACAGTGTCAGAGGTGCGAGAGGGGGATAGGGGGCAGCTTGTTACTGATAACCCCCAAGCACTCTATACATAGCAATCCCTGCCAATGGCAACTACAGTGTCAGAGGTGCAAGAAGGGGATGGGGAGCAGCTTGTTACTGATTACCTCCAAGCACTCTATACATAGCAATCCCTGCCAATGGCAACTACAATGTCAGAGGTGCAAGAAGGGGATGGGGAGCAGCTTGTTACTGATTACCCCCAAGCACTCTATACATAGCAATCCCTGCCAATGGCAACTACAGTGTCAGAGGTGCAAGAAGGGGATGGGGAGCAGCTTGTTACTGATTACCCCCAAGCACTCTATACATAGCAATCCCTGCCAATGGTAACTACAGTGTCAGAGGTGCAAGAAGGGGATGGAGAGCAGCTTGTTACTGATTACCCCCAAGCACTCTATACATAGCAATCCCTGCCAATGGCAACTACAGTGTCAGAGGTGCAAGAAGGGGATGGAGAGCAGCTTGTTACTGATTACCCCCAAGCACTCTATACATAGCAATCCCTGCCAATGGCAACTACAGTGTCAGAGGTGCAAGAAGGGGATGGGGAGCAGCTTGTTACTGATTACCTCCAAGCACTCTATACATAGCAATCCCTGCCAATGGCAACTACAGTGTCAGAGGTGCACGAAGGGGATGGGGAGCAGCTTGTTACTGATTACCCCCAAGCACTCTATACATAGCAATCCCTGCCAATGGCAACTACAGTGTCAGAGGTGCAAGAAGGGGATGGGGAGCAGCTTGTTACTGATTACCCCCAAGCACTCTATACATAGCAATCCCTGCCAATGGCAACTACAGTGTCAGAGGTGCAAGAAGGGGATGGGGAGCAGCTTGTTACTGATTACCCCCAAGCACTGTATACATAGCAATCCCTGCCAATGGCAACTACAATGTCAGAGGTGCAAGAAGGGGATGGGGAACAGCTTTTTACTGATTACCCCCAAGCACTCTATACATAGCAATCCCTGCCAATGGCAACTACAGTGTCAGAGGTGCAAGAAGGGGATGGGGAGCAGCTTGTTACTGATTACCCCCAAGCACTGTATACATAGCAATCCCTGCCAATGGCAACTACAGTGTCAGAGGTGCAAGAAGGGGATGGGGAACAGCTTGTTACTGATTACCCCCAAGCACTCTATACATAGCAATCCCTGCCAATGGCAACTACAGTGTCAGAGGTGCCAGAAGGGGATGGGGAGCAGCTTGTTACTGATTACCCCCAAGCACTCTATACATAGCAATCCATGCCAATGGCAACTACAGTGTCAGAGGTGCAAGAAGGGGATGGGGAGCAGCTTGTTACTGATTACCCCCAAGCACTCTATAGATAGCAATCCATGCCAATGGCAACTACAGTGTCAGAGGTGCAAGAAGGGGATGGGGAGCAGCTTGTTACTGATTACCCCAAAGCACTCTATACATAGCAATCCCTGCCAATGGCAACTACAGTGTCAGAGGAGCAAGAAGGGGGTGGGGAGCAGCTTGTTACTGATTACCCCCAAGCACTCTATACATAGAAATCCCTGCCAATGGCAACTACAGTGTCAGAGGTGCAAGAAGGGGATGGGGAGCAGCTTGTTACTGATTACCCCCAAGCACTCTATACATAGCAATCCCTGCCAATGGCAACTACAGTGTCAGAGGTGCAAGAAGGGGATGGGGAGCAGCTTGTTACTGATTACCCCCAAGCACTCTATACATAGCAATCCCTGCCAATGGCAACTACAGTGTCAGAGGTGCAAGAAGGGGATGGGGAGCAGCTTGTTACTGATTACCCCCAAGCACTCTATACATAGCAATCCCTGCCAATGGCAACTACAGTGTCAGAGGTGCAAGAGGGGGATGGGGAGCAGCTTGTTACTGATTACCCCCAAGCACTCTATACATAGCAATCCCTGCCAATGGCAACTACAGTGTCAGAGGTGCAAGAAGGGGATGGGGAGCAGCTTGTTACTGATTACCCCCAAGCACTCTATACATAGCAATCCCTGCCAATGGCAACTACGGTGTCAGAGGTGCAAGAAGGGGATGGGGAGCAGCTTGTTACTAATTACCCCCAAGCACTCTATACATAGCAATCCCTGCCAATGGCAACTACAGTGTCAGAGGTGCAAGAGGGGGATGGGGAGCAGCTTGTTACTGATTACCCCCAAGCACTCTATACATAGCAATCCCTGCCAATGGCAACTGCAGTATCAGAGGTGCAAGAGGGGGATGGGGAGCAGCTTGTTACTGATTACCCCCAAGCACTCTATACATAGCAATCCCTGCCAATGGCAACTACAGTGTCAGAGGTGCAAGAAGGGGATGGGGAGCAGCTTGTTACTGATTACCCCCAAGCACTCTATACATAGCAATCCCTGCCAATGGCAACTACAGTGTCAGAGGTGTAAGAAGGGGATGGGGAGCAGCTTGTTACTGATTACCCCCAAGCACTCTATACATAGCAATCCCTGCCAATGGCAACTACAGTGTCAGAGGTGCAAGAGGGGGATGGGGAGCAGCTTGTTACTGATTACCCCCAAGCACTCTATACATAGCAATCCCTGCCAATGGCAACTACAGTGTCAGAGGTGCAAGAGGGGGATGGGGAGCAGCTTGTTACTGATTACCCCCAAGCACTCTATACATAGCAATCCCTGCCAATGGCAACTACAGTGTCAGAGGTGCAAGAGGGGGATGGGGAGCAGCTTGTTACTGATTACCCCAAGCACTCTATACATAGCAATCCCTGCCAATGGCAACTACAGTGTCAGAGGTGCAAGAAGGGGGTGGGTAGCAGCTTGTTACTGATTACCCCCAAGCACTGTATACATAGCAATCCCTGCCAATGGCAACTACAGTGTCAGAGGTGCAAGAAGGGGATGGGGAACAGCTTGTTACTGATTACCCCCAAGCACTCTATACATAGCAATCCCTGCCAATGGCAACTACAGTGTCAGAGGTGCAAGAAGGGGATGGGGAGCAGCTTGTTACTGATTACCCCCAAGCACTCTATACATAGCAATCCCTGCCAATGGCAACTACAGTGTCAGAGGTGTAAGAAGGGGATGGGGAGCAGCTTGTTACTGATTACCCCCAAGCACTCTATACATAGCAATCCCTGCCAATGGCAACTACAGTGTCAGAGGTGCAAGAGGGGGATGGGGAGCAGCTTGTTACTGATTACCCCCAAGCACTCTATACATAGCAATCCCTGCCAATGGCAACTACAGTGTCAGAGGTGCAAGAGGGGGATGGGGAGCAGCTTGTTACTGATTACCCCCAAGCACTCTATACATAGCAATCCCTGCCAATGGCAACTACAGTGTCAGAGGTGCAAGAGGGGGATGGGGAGCAGCTTGTTACTGATTACCCCAAGCACTCTATACATAGCAATCCCTGCCAATGGCAACTACAGTGTCAGAGGTGCAAGAAGGGGGTGGGTAGCAGCTTGTTACTGATTACCCCCAAGCACTGTATACATAGCAATCCCTGCCAATGGCAACTACAGTGTCAGAGGTGCAAGAAGGGGATGGGGAACAGCTTGTTACTGATTACCCCCAAGCATTCTATACATAGCAATCCCTGCCAATGGCAACTACAGTGTCAGAGGTGCAAGAAGGGGATGGGGAGCAGCTTGTTACTGATTACCCCCAAGCACTATATACATAGCAATCCCTGCCAATGGCAACTACAGTGTCAGAGGTGCAAGAAGGGGATTGGGAGCAGCTTGTTACTGATTACCCCCAAGCACTCTATACATAGCAATCCATGCCAATGGCAACTACAGTGTCAGAGGTGCAAGAAGGGGATGGGGAGCAGCTTGTTACTGATTACCCCCAAGCACTCTATACATAGCAATCCCTGCCAATGGCAACTACAGTGTCAGAGGAGCAAGAAGGGGGTGGGGAGCAGCTTGTTACTGATTACCCCCAAGCACTCTATACATAGAAATCCCTGCCAATGGCAACTACAGTGTCAGAGGTGCAAGAGGGGGATGGGGAGCAGCTTGTTACTGATTACCCCCAAGCACTCTATACATAGCAATCCCTGCCAATGGCAACTACAGTGTCAGAGGTGCAAGAAGGGGATGGGGAGCAGCCTGTTACTGATTACCCCCAAGCACTCTATACATAGCAATCCCTGCCAATGGCAACTACAATGTCAGAGGTGCAAGAAGGGGATGGGGAGCAGCTTGTTACTGATTACCCCCAAGCACTCTATACATAGCAATCCCTGCCAATGGCAACTACAGTGTCAGAGGTGCAAGAAGGGGATGGGGAGCAGTTTGTTACTGATTACCCCCAAGCACTCTATACATAGCAATCCCTGCCAATGGCAACTACAGTGTCAGAGGTACAAGAGGGGGATGGGGAGCAGCTTGTTACTGATTACCCCCAAGCACTCTATACATAGCAATCCCTGCCAATGGCAACTACAGTGTCAGAGGTACAAGAAGGGGATGAGAAGTAGCTTGTTAATGATTACCACTATTCAAAGTATCTATAGAAGTGATTATTATGAGCACAGGACCAATAGAGAGCTAATACTGTAGTTGAGGGAGGGCCCTTCGGGGTCGCAACCTCTGCACCCCCTATTGCTACGCCCCTGAATTACTGGATGTTTCCATAAAAGTACAACATATGATAAGTGTTTTACCAAAAACTGGAAAAGATATTTCAACACCTGCTGGTTTCAGACCCATATCCCTGCTGAACGCAGATATTAAAATGTATGCTAAATTAATATCAAGACGTCTATTAGAAATTCTTCCCTGCCTGATCAATTCTGATCAGGTGGGATTCACAAAAGGAAGAGTTGCTGGAGATGGCTCAAGAAGAATAATAAATCTACTGGACCACCTTGATTCCTGTCGAACGCCTTCTCTTCTCCTAACTTTGGATGCTGAGAAGGCGTTCAACAGGGTTCATTGGGGGTTCTTGAGACAGACACTAATTAAATTTGGATTTGAAGGGGAAATTCTTAATGCAATAATGGCTCTGTATACCCACCCCTCTGCAAAGGTCAATGCAGCAGGGTTTCTATCTAAAACATTCCAAATTAGTAATGGCACTCGCCAGGGGTGTCCTCTATCTCCATTAATCTTTGTATTGATATTCAGAAAAAGGTGGTCCGCATCCAAGGTTCTCCACAAACAGTAATGTCTTTATTTGGGACTTATCCCTACAGCAAAAACAGGTACAAAAGCTGACATGTTTCGGGCATGCGGCCCTTAATCATAGCTTACAAACACATAGCTCTTGCCTCTCAATTTAAAATGCTCGGAAAGGTGACACACCCTAGTGTGGCGGAGGCCCAACCCCTCCTAGGAGGAGCCAAACACATGAAGGTAGCCACACTTAAGGTAGTCACCATCGCTTTATAAATGAACAACATTTAAAAGAGATAAAATTTCCGAAATATATAAAACCAAGAAGTAAATAAGGAACAATCAAAAAGAAATAGGAGTACATGATGTCATACAAAATAATTTGGTTCGTTTTGTTATGACAAATGTCCCATAAACCCATTATTAACAGACATAGCCACCCACAACATGTAAGCATAACAGGGGTGTGAGTCAGATTTGGTAGATGGCTCAGTTCGTAACCAAAGCTAGATCCCATCTCGCGTTAAGTCCTTTCGGGGCTCTAGTCCCCAGACGAAATATCCATAAGGCCTCCCTTCTGCGGATTGCTGCCAGTAGGTCCCCTCCTCTTTTTGGCAAAAATACCCTCTCTATGCCCTGGAAGGAGAAACCAGACATATCACTACCATGTGAGTTTCTAAAGTGTTTGGCAACATTCGAGATATTCCTGGTGGACCAGGACGCCCCCAAATAATGTTCGGAAATTCTAGCCTTTAGGGGTCTGGTGGTGCATCCCACGTACTGTACTGAACATAAAGTGCATGTAACCATATAAATGACATTGCTGGTATTGCAATTAATGTAATGTTTTAATGCACATCTATACCCGTTAGATAGAGACTCAACTACCCGTGTTCTGTGGTGCACTACACAGTAATGGCATGAGGGGATGCCACACCTATAGGATCCCTTGGTAGTGAGCCAAGTGGGGGGTCTGTCTGTGGAGCAAAATAGGCTCGGAGACAAAGTGCTTCCAAGTGTTGGTGCTCACCTACTGGCGAATTTAACACCTTCCCGTAGAAAAGGCTGCAAATTGTCATCTGCCTCCAAAATAGGTAAGTATTTACTAATAATACTCTGAACTTCTCGAAGCTCGGAGCTATACGTAGTGACGAAAACAGGCCTCTTTATAGCACTAGCTTCAGAGGCAGACCCCCGTACCAGTTGGCTCCTCTGGACCGAAAGTGCCCGTTGCTTGCCCCTCTCAATTGTCCATCTAGGGTACCCCCTCTCACTCAAAAGCTTTTCAATTAAAGAAAACTCCTGTTGTAAAGTGGAGTCATCCGAGCAATTCCGGCGTGCCCGGATGAACTCGCCCACCGGAATTGCTCGGATGGTGTGCGCTGGATGGCAACTATTTGCTCGCAATGTCGAATTCCCAGCACATTGTTTCCTATATGTCTTAGTTAATACAGTATTGGATTGTAAGCAGCCCGTCACAGTCAAATCCAAATAGTCTATGGAAGATTGATGCCATGTATGTGTAAACCGTAAATTGCATTGGTTGTCGTTAAGGGAAGTCATGAAAGTGTCGACCAGAATCGGATCCCCCCTCCAGACAACCAAAATGTCGTCAATAAATCTACCGTACCACGCAATGCAGTCCCGTAGGCGCCCCCCACCCCCAAAGATGTGGAATTCCTCCCACCACCCCATGTAAAGGTTGGCCAGGGATGGTGAGAATTTGGCACCCATCGATGCCCCACACCTCTGGAGGTAGAAGGCGCCATCGAACATAAAATAATTGCGGGTAAGGAGATAATCCACAGCAGCGCAGATAAATACCCGAAGATCCACGGAGTATTGTGAATATCTTTCTAGATGGTATTGGAGGGCTGTTAAAGCCAGGTGGTGGGGTATACACGAATATAGGGCTTTCACATCAATAGTTAACCAGCTATAATTGTCTCCCCATCCAACTCCCTCTAAACTTGCCAACAAGTGTTTAGTATCTTTGAGATACCCTGGTAATCGTCGGACCAAAGGTTGAAGCATGGAATCAACCCAATCACTCAGGCGCTCCCCGAGAGACCCAATGCCAGCTACAATGGGTCTACCTTCCGGAGGAGCGCCTGGCTTGTGTATTTTGGGAAGATGGTGGAACACAGGTATAGTAGGATGTGACACTTTCAAATAATTCGCTAAGCTGTGCTCCAGCACTCCCAAACTCTCCCCATAACTAATAAGATTCAATAATTGTTTATGATATTCCTGTGTGGGGTTTCCCGGCAATCGGGTGTAAGTGGTTGCGTCCTCAACCTGCCTCAGAGCCTCCTCCCTATAAACCGATCTGTCAAGGACAACCACCGCTCCCCCCTTGTCGGCATTCCGGATAATAATGTCCTTGTTGTCCTCCAAACTCCTAATGGCCATATATTCGGCCTTTGTGAGATTGGTTTTATGTTGTGTACGGGGGGTACCAGAGAGTCTGGTCAATTCCTGTTCCACTAAATCTTGAAAACTTCAACTGGGGTGGTTCTAGCTGTCAGGGGATAAAAATCAGGATTTCTGATTCTAACGGGCTGCACATCTTCTGTCGAGACTAGACCCCCACTATCGGACGCCAAAAAATCGAGCGTCCATTTGGCACAGGTATCCTGAAAGTTCTCAATATCAGGTGTATCTGTACTCTCCTGACTGTCAGGCTGATTCGCTTCCCCATTGGAACCGAAGTGTTTTCGTAAAAGTAAGGACCTAATAAATTTGTTGACATCTAGAAGTGTGTTAAAAACATCAAAATGATGTGTGGGGGAAAAAGACAAACCCTTAGACAATAAAGATAATTGCGATTCTGTGAGTGTGTAATTGGACAAATTGACAACATTAACAAAATTATGGGGTGCATGATTACCTTTAGCTTTATGTTTCACTCCTGCCCTTCTCGTTTTTCTCCTATGTGGTGTTTCTTGTAATATCTCTTGTATCTGCTGTCGTTGGGGGGCCTGTTGTGGGCGTTTTTTGAAGGATGACATTGTTCAAGTTGACTCTGACCTGCATTAACGGAGGATGTGGTTGGTAGAGGGGTGGAACTAAAGTGCCTAGTATCCTGTGGACTAACTGATGTTTCCCTATGTGGATTCTGATTGTGCGTAAAGCTAACCTTCCTTCTATTTCTGGAACGAGAGCGACGTGTGGGCATACCAGGAGACCTTGGTGGAGCTTCCCATTTACCCCATTCATAAACCAAGTTATGTTTATAATCATTGGTATCTCGTAGGTATTTTACCCTTTTATTCTCTGTGATAATAGTTTCCAACTTAGAAATATTTTCACGTAATTTTTCATTCAGCTCATCGTATTGTTGTAGTGTATCATGTTTGGTCAGGTTTACAGTTAATTCAGAAATTTTTAATCTAATATCCACAAGTTTATTCTCCTCATACTTGATGATAAGTTTCATCAAGCTGAGTGAGCAATCAGTCAATATTGCATTCCATTCAATCATAAACTCATCGCAATATGCAGTGGTAGGAATCTTTTTGATGCGTAAACCGCGTGGAATTATTTTCTCCGCCACATATTGCTTAAGAGTAGATAAGTCCCACCAAACTCTGAGTTCCTTGCTCATCAGGTCCTCAAGCTGCAGAAAACAAGTCCTAAGACCCACATCTGGGTGTTTATCACTAATGTCCGCCTTTTTAGAGAAAACCGCAGCAAATTTGTTATAGCGGTCTGAATCAGAATTTAAATCTCGTATAGGAATAATATGATCTTCATGAGAAGGTGGACAACAGTCTAGCATGTCCTTGATTGCAGTTTCCAAAGGGTTAAGATTATGTATATCCACATTGGTACTAGTGAGATCCCCACATGTAACCAAATCGTTGGACACAGGAGTTTCAACCAAAATTTGTTCATTATTTGTAATCACCCCTATATGGTTGTCAGGGGAAGGACCTAAACCATCAATTCCAAAAGCTGGGGCTCGTGCAGTCAAATCAGTAGCAGTGATGGGAAAATGGAGAGACAATCTTTTTACCTGCTTGGATGCCTTGATGCCTCGATCCACATCCTCCAGCAGGCTCTGTACAAGATCCCTACAGTATGGACGTACACTGCCCTTGGCAAGAGTGATGCCGGCTGTAGGGAGATCTGAGCCCCGAGTCTCAAGGTGGCCGAGAAGCTGCTTCCGGCGTGCTCCGAGATCTCTCTGTTCACGCGGCGTCTCAGCTGTGTGCTGGTCAGCGAGAGCCCGTCGGGGATCACGTGCTGTCTTTTCCGGAAGTGCCTGCCGCGTCACCTCCGCTCCCCCTTGGGACTCGCTGTTGGCTCCGTGCGACCCATTGATGCCTTCCAGGGAGCAGCACTCTGCGTAGGGCCCGCGAGAGTCTGCAGGTGTCCGGCTGTCGCTCCTCCAACAGACACCAATGCAGGATGGCTCCCTTCTCCACCTCCAAGGCCCGGACACTTCACAGACTGGGTGAGTGGTAATGGAGGGATTTTGCTGGTGGTGGCTGCTTGGCTGCGGGTGATGTATCTGTACATGTCCGCATTTCCTCCTGATGGGATATTGTGAACGTTGCTCCTCGAGTAACGTTGTTCCTTTGAAGCCATGGTAATATAGTACTTCTCTTGCTGTTTTACTTCTTGGTTTTATATATTTCGGAAATTTTATCTCTTTTAAATGTTGTTCATTTATAAAGCGATGGTGACTACCTTAAGTGTGGCTACCTTCATGTGTTTGGCTCCTCCTAGGAGGGGTTGGGCCTCCGCCACACTAGGGTGTGTCACCTTTCCGAGCATTTTAAATTGAGAGGCAAGAGCTATGTGTTTGTAAGCTATGATTAAGGGCCGCATGCCCGAAACATGTCAGCTTTTGTACCTGTTTTTGCTGTAGGGATAAGTCCCAAATAAAGACATTACTGTTTGTGGAGAACCTTGGATGCGGACCACCTTTTTCTGAATATTGTTCCAGTGTATAGGCCCGGCTGCCTATGGTCCTGCACCCTCCACCACAGTGCAGTTGAGCGGTGACTATCTTTTTCCTTTCTACTACTATTTGCTTATCACCAGCTCCTGCACGTTCTATGGGACTTTACAATTCACCCTACAGCAAGAGGAGTACTATAGTACCATGGCTTCAAAGGAACAACGTTACTCGAGGAGCAACGTTCACAATATCCCATCAGGAGGAAATGCGGACATGTACAGATACATCACCCGCAGCCAAGCAGCCACCACCAGCAAAATCCCTCCATTACCACTCACCCAGTCTGTGAAGTGTCCGGGCCTTGGAGGTGGAGAAGGGAGCCATCCTGCATTGGTGTCTGTTGGAAGAGCGACAGCCGGACACCTGCAGACTCTCGCGGGCCCTACGCAGAGTGCTGCTCCCTGGAAGGCATCAATGGGTCGCACGGAGCCAACAGCGAGTCCCAAGGGGGAGCGGAGGTGACGCGGCAGGCACTTCCGGAAAAGACAGCACGTGATCCCCGACGGGCTCTCGCTGACCAGCACACAGCTGAGACGCCGCGTGAACAGAGAGATCTCGGAGCACGCCGGAAGCAGCTTCTCGGCCACCTTGAGACTCGGGGCTCAGATCTCCCTACAGCCGGCATCACTCTTGCCAAGGGCAGTGTACGTCCATACTGTAGGGATCTTGTACAGAGCCTGCTGGAGGATGTGGATCGAGGCATCAAGGCATCCAAGCAGGTAAAAAGATTGTCTCTCCATTTTCCCATCACTGCTACTGATTTGACTGCACGAGCCCCAGCTTTTGGAATTGATGGTTTAGGTCCTTCCCCTGACAACCATATAGGGGTGATTACAAATAATGAACAAATTTTGGTTGAAACTCCTGTGTCCAACGATTTGGTTACATGTGGGGATCTCACTAGTACCAATGTGGATATACATAATCTTAACCCTTTGGAAACTGCAATCAAGGACATGCTAGACTGTTGTCCACCTTCTCATGAAGATCATATTATTCCTATACGAGATTTAAATTCTGATTCAGACCGCTATAACAAATTTGCTGCGGTTTTCTCTAAAAAGGCGGACATTAGTGATAAACACCCAGATGTGGGTCTTAGGACTTGTTTTCTGCAGCTTGAGGACCTGATGAGCAAGGAACTCAGAGTTTGGTGGGACTTATCTACTCTTAAGCAATATGTGGCGGAGAAAATAATTCCACGCGGTTTACGCATCAAAAAGATTCCTACCACTGCATATTGCGATGAGTTTATGATTGAATGGAATGCAATATTGACTGATTGCTCACTCAGCTTGATGAAACTTATCATCAAGTATGAGGAGAATAAACTTGTGGATATTAGATTAAAAATTTCTGAATTAACTGTAAACCTGACCAAACATGATACACTACAACAATACGATGAGCTGAATGAAAAATTACGTGAAAATATTTCTAAGTTGGAAACTATTATCACAGAGAATAAAAGGGTAAAATACCTACGAGATACCAATGACTACAAACATAACTTGGTTTATGAATGGGGCAAATGGGAAGCTCCACCAAGGTCTCCTGGTATGCCCACACGTCGCTCTCGTTCCAGAAATAGAAGGAAGGTTAGCTTTACGCACAATCAGAATCCACATAGGGAAACATCAGTTAGTCCACAGGATACTAGGCACTTTAGTTCCACCCCTCTACCAACCACATCCTCCGTTAATGCAGGTCAGAGTCAACTTGAACAATGTCATCCTTCAAAAAACGCCCACAACAGGCCCCCCAACCACAGCAGATACAAGAGATATTACAAGAAACACCACATAGGAGAAAAACGAGAAGGGCAGGAGTGAAACATAAAGCTAAAGGTAATCATGCACCCCATAATTTTGTTAATGTTGTCAATTTGTCCAATTACACACTCACAGAATCGCAATTATCTTTATTGTCTAAGGGTTTGTCTTTTTCCCCCACACATCATTTTGATGTTTTTAACACACTTCTAGATGTCAACAAATTTATTAGGTCCTTACTTTTACGAAAACACTTCGGTTCCAATGGGGAAGCGAATCAGCCTGACAGTCAGGAGAGTACAGATACACCTGATATTGAGAACTTTCAGGATACCTGTGCCAAATGGACGCTCGATTTTTTGGCGTCCGATAGTGGGGGTCTAGTCTCGACAGAAGATGTGCAGCCCGTTAGAATCAGAAATCCTGATTTTTATCCCCTGACAGCTAGAACCACCCCAGTTGAAGTTTTCAAGATTTAGTGGAACAGGAATTGACCAGACTCTCTGGTACCCCCCGTACACAACATAAAACCAATCTCACAAAGGCCGAATATATGGCCATTAGGAGTTTGGAGGACAACAAGGACATTATTATCCGGAATGCCGACAAGGGGGGAGCGGTGGTTGTCCTTGACAGATCGGTTTATAGGGAGGAGGCTTTGAGGCAGGTTGAGGACGCAACCACTTACACCCGATTGCCGGGAAACCCCACACAGGAATATCATAAACAATTATTGAATCTTATTAGTTATGGGGAGAGTTTGGGAGTGCTGGAGCACAGCTTAGCGAATTATTTGAAAGTGTCACATCCTACTATACCTGTGTTCCACCATCTTCCCAAAATACACAAGCCAGGCGCTCCTCCGGAAGGTAGACCCATTGTAGCTGGCATTGGGTCTCTCGGGGAGCGCCTGAGTGATTGGGTTGATTCCATGCTTCAACCTTTGGTCCGACGATTACCAGGGTATCTCAAAGATACTAAACACTTGTTGGCAAGTTTAGAGGGAGTTGGATGGGGAGACAATTATAGCTGGTTAACTATTGATGTGAAAGCCCTATATTCGTGTATACCCCACCACCTGGCTTTAACAGCCCTCCAATACCATCTAGAAAGATATTCACAATACTCCGTGGATCTTCGGGTATTTATCTGCGCTGCTGTGGATTATCTCCTTACCTGCAATTATTTTATGTTCGATGGCGCCTTCTACCTCCAGAGGTGTGGGGCATCGATGGGTGCCAAATTCTCACCATCCCTGGCCAACCTTTACATGGGGTGGTGGGAGGAATTCCACATCTTTGGGGGTGGGGGGCGCCTACGGGACTGCATTGCGTGGTACGGTAGATTTATTGACGACATTTTGGTTGTCTGGAGGGGGGATCCGATTCTGGTCGACACTTTCATGACTTCCCTTAACGACAACCAATGCAATTTACGGTTTACACATACATGGCATCAATCTTCCATAGACTATTTGGATTTGACTGTGACGGGTTGCTTACAATCCAATACTGTATTAACTAAGACATATAGGAAACAATGTGCTGGGAATTCGACATTGCGAGCAAATAGTTGCCATCCAGCGCACACCATCCGAGCAATTCCGGTGGGCGAGTTCATCCGGGCACGCCGGAATTGCTCAGATGACTCCACTTTACAACAGGAGTTTTCTTTAATTGAAAAGCGTTTGAGTGAGAGGGGGTACCCTAGATGGACAATTGAGAGGGGCAAGCAACGGGCACTTTCGGTCCAGAGGAGCCAACTGGTACGGGGGTCTGCCTCTGAAGCTAGTGCTATAAAGAGGCCTGTTTTCGTCACTACGTATAGCTCCGAGCTTCGAGAAGTTCAGAGTATTATTAGTAAATACTTACCTATTTTGGAGGCAGATGACAATTTGCAGCCTTTTCTACGGGAAGGTGTTAAATTCGCCAGTAGGCGAGCACCAACACTTGGAAGCACTTTGTCTCCGAGCCTATTTTGCTCCACAGACAGACCCCCCACTTGGCTCACTACCAAGGGATCCTATAGGTGTGGCATCCCCTCATGCCATTACTGTGTAGTGCACCACAGAACACGGGTAGTTGAGTCTCTATCTAACGGGTATAGATGTGCATTAAAACATTACATTAATTGCAATACCAGCAATGTCATTTATATGGTTACATGCACTTTATGTTCAGTACAGTACGTGGGATGCACCACCAGACCCCTAAAGGCTAGAATTTCCGAACATTATTTGGGGGCGTCCTGGTCCACCAGGAATATCTCAAATGTTGCCAAACACTTTAGAAACTCACATGGTAGTGATATGTCTGGTTTCTCCTTCCAGGGCATAGAGAGGGTATTTTTGCCAAAAAGAGGAGGGGACCTACTGGCAGCAATCCGCAGAAGGGAGGCCTTATGGATATTTCGTCTGGGGACTAGAGCCCCGAAAGGACTTAACGCGAGATGGGATCTAGCTTTGGTTACGAACTGAGCCATCTACCAAATCTGACTCACACCCCTGTTATGCTTACATGTTATAGGTGGCTATGTCTGTTAATAATGGGTTTATGGGACATTTGTCATAACAAAACGAACCAAATTATTTTGTATGACATCATGTACTCCTATTTCTTTTTGATTGTTCCTTATTTACTTCTTGGTTTTATATATTTCGGAAATTTTATCTCTTTTAAATGTTGTTCATTTATAAAGCGATGGTGACTACCTTAAGTGTGGCTACCTTCATGTGTTTGGCTCCTCCTAGGAGGGGTTGGGCCTCCGCCACACTAGGGTGTGTCACCTTTCCGAGCATTTTAAATTGAGAGGCAAGAGCTATGTGTTTGTAAGCTATGATTAAGGGCCGCATGCCCGAAACATGTCAGCTTTTGTACCTGTTTTTGCTGTAGGGATAAGTCCCAAATAAAGACATTACTGTTTGTGGAGAACCTTGGATGCGGACCACCTTTTTCTGAATATTGTTCCAGTGTATAGGCCCGGCTGCCTATGGTCCTGCACCCTCCACCACAGTGCAGTTGAGCGGTGACTATCTTTTTCCTTTCTAATAATCTTTGTATTGATAATGGAAACCTTTGCAGAATTTATTAGAACCAATAACGAGATTAAGGGAGTTACTATCGGCTCAATACAGCACAAGATTGGTCTCTTCGCCGATGATGTGATATTATTCCTTGACCGACCCTTTGAACTCTCTGGAAGCAGTAACTCATGCCCTTCAGACCTTGGCAGAAGCCTCCTACTATAAAGTGAACCAAACAAAATCACTTATGCTAGCAATTCACATTCCTAATCCACTCAAAAAAAAAAAAAAAAGATCTCGTCTAGATTCCCTTACCCTTGGGCCAAGAAATCTATAACTTACCTGGGTATCCAAATTCCTAACACTCCCAAGGATCTATATAAAGTCAATTATATCCCACTTCTCTCAACAAGAAACTGAATCCTTAGGGAAGCATGAAGTTTCATGGGCAGGACGACTTAGTATTTTTAAAATGTTTACCCTTCCAAAGATACTCTATTATTTCAGAACAATCCCGTGTTTAGTCAAAAAGAACTTATTTAATGAAGCCAAGCGGATTATTACAAAATACCTGTGGACTGGTAAAAGGCCAAGAGTGGCCCTCTCAGCCCTCACATCATTAAAACGCAATGGAAGCAAGGGCGTCCCAAACTTAGAAGCTTATTACTCAGCAGCCATTCTAGATATGGGTCGCTACAGGTGGTCTAACAAAACATACAAACACTGGTCACAAATCGAGCAGCACAGAGCTCATCAACCCCTCATTAATGACGTACCACATATTGGGGCTGCCCACTCCTAATTCCCAAACAGAAACAACACAAGCAACCTTTAAAGAATGGCAAAGGATTATGTCACCCTCATATGCTGACCCTTCAGGTTCCCCTCTCCAAGTTGACCTAGACTTAGTTGCACCATTAATAAAAGACATTTCCTTTCCACAATGGAAGAGTAGAGGCCTCCACCTTTTAAATGATATCTGGGATGGGGACAGCTTAACCACTTCCCGACCGCCGTATGTACAATTGGCGGCCGGGAAGTGCACCCCGCAAGGACCGCCGTATAGACAAATGGCGGCGGTCCTTGTAGGGGCATGGGCGGAGCGATCGCGTCATCAGTGACGCGATCCTCCGCCGGGATTCGGAAGCCTGGCATTTTGTCTCCGCTCGCCGGCCACTTAGCAGAGCCGGCGAGCGGAGGAATCTGGGGGATCCACCAATCAGAAAGTATAAGGCACTTTGTTAAGTAAACAAAGTGCCTTATACATGCTTCCTCCTCGCCTCGTGGTCTCATTGTTGCAGAGACCACTAGCGAGGAGGAAGCATTTAGTAAGTACTTATCAAACAGCGTTTTTTGCCACAGCAGCCCCCTGATCACCCACCCCAGGCCTCATACCCCCCCTGATCACCCCAGCAGACCCCTGCCCAGCACCCTTGCACCCCTATAAAACCCCCACCCCCCCCACCTGCCACTAACTAGCGACACTGTTTCTTAGTTTAGGTCCCTAACTGCCTCCTAGTCACCCCTGATCCCCCCCCCCTACCTTTAGATCACCCCCAGACCCCATCCCAGACTACCCCCCTGTATACTGTATACATCTGTATACAGCTACCTTACCCCCTGATCCCCCTCTGATCCCCCTCTGATCACCTGTCTATCACCTGTCCATCACCCCTCAGCACCCCCACCCATCAGAGCAGACCCTAACTGCCCCGCGGGGGTAACCGATCACCTGCCCAGGCCCTCGATTGCCCTCATACCACCCTCCTGATTACATCCCCTGCCCTTTGTTTACATCTGTCCTCCCCAGCGATCACTAACTGATTGGCGATCAGTAACCCCCTGTGTCTGCCTCTCATCAGATCAGGACTCAGTCTGCCCCGTGCAGGCTCCTGATCAACCCCCCACCCCCTCAAATCGCCCTCAGACCCCCCCCCCCCTAATCACCGTCCAAGTGCATTGTATTCGACTGTGCTGCGCTTGTATTCGATTGTGCTGCGCTTGTATTTGATTGTGCTGCGATTGTATTTGATTGTCCCGTGATCTGCTTCGATTGTCCCGTGATTGTTTGATTGAGACCCCACTTCCCACCACACCCAACCCCCCCCTCCCCCCCCCCCCCCACCACACCCAACCCCACCCTCCCCCCCACCACCTTCCGAGTGCATCAGATTTGCTTGTGCTGTGATTGGAGTCGATTGTGCTGTAATTGTATTTGATTGTCCCGTTGTCCCGTGATCGTCTTCGATTGCCCCGTGATTGTTTGATTGCCTGAGACCCCACTTCCCGCCACACCCAATCCCACCCTCCCCCCATCACCTTCCGAGTGCATCAGATTTGATTGTGCTGTGATTGGAGTCGATTGTGCTTGTTTGATTGCCTGAGGGTCTCAAATCTGATGCACTCGGAAGGTGATGGGGGGAGGGTGGGATTGGGTGTGGCGGGAAGTGGGGTCCACTTCCCGCCACACCCAATCCCACCCTCCCCCCATCACCTTCCGAGTGCATCAGATTTGATTGTGCTGTGATTGGAGTCGATTGTGCTGTAATTGTATTTGATTGTCCCGTGATCGGCTTCGATTGCCCCGTGATTGTTTGATTGCCTGAGACCCCACTTCCCGCCACACCCAATCCCACCCTCCCCCCATCACCTTCCGAGTGCATCAGATTTGATTGGGCTGTGATTGGATTCGATTGTGCTGTAATTGTATTTGATTGTCCCGTGATCGACTTCGATTGCCCCGTGATTGTTTGATTGCCTGAGACCCCACTTCCCGCCACACCCAATCCCACCCTCCCCCCATCACCTTCCGAGTGCATCAGATTTGATTGTGCTGTGATTGGAGTCGATTGTGCTGTAATTGTATTTGATTGTCCCGTGATCGGCTTCGATTGCCCCGTGATTGTTTGATTGCCTGAGACCCCACTTCCCGCCACACCCAATCCCACCCTCCCCCCATCACCTTCCGAGTGCATCAGATTTGATTGTGCTGTGATTGGAGTCGATTGTGCTGTAATTGTATTTGATTGTCCCGTGATTGTTTGATTGCCTCTGAGACCCCACTTCCCACCAACCCCAATACCTCTCAAATACTCCCTTTTTGCTAGGTAGGTGCTCTTTTTTTCTGGGTAGTCTCGGAGGAAAACCCCATAAATTTAGCAATCCAAAATGGCAAGAAGGGGGCTTTCCGATGACGAGGTATACAGGTACATGGACCAGTCGGATGAGTTCTTTTGGGAAGAATCATCCGTCGAATCTTCCGGGTCCGAATTTGAACCTGTAGAAAGCAGTGGTTCCCTGACCGATAGTGATGACGAGGCTTTGGTCCCGGCTAGAGCCAGGCGTACCAGACCCCAAGTCGTTAGACCGCAGGTGGCGCAGGATCCGCCTCAAGGGCAGCAGGGTGGTGCTAGCGCTGTTGATAGTTTTCTTGGTGAGGCAGACACCAGCAGCGCAGCATCTCCTGGACTTAGTGCCAGTGCTTCCGTAGACCCTGACGAAGTGGTGAGCGTCAGCATGGAAGTTGAAACTGGTACGGTGGCAAGTGCAGTAGTACCCCCATCGCAGCCACCAAGAAGAAGACGGGCCCGTAGTACCCATAGACTCCCAGAGGTGCTGGCACATCCAGATTGGCAATCCCCTGATTCCGCCGCACCCGTAGTGCCCCCTTTCACCGCCCAGTCTGGAGTCCAGGTGGCGACAGCTCATCTAGGAACGGCCCTAGACTTTTTGCAGCTGTTTATCACCCAGGTTCTCTTGGACTTAATTGTGGTTGAGACCAACCGTAAAGCCACACAATTCATCACCGAGCACCCGGAGAGCATGTATGCCCAGCCTTTCGGGTGGAAACCAGTCCAAGTTTCCGACATTAAAATCTTTTTGGCCCTTATCCTTCACTTGGGACTAATGATACAGAATGTACTGCGGTCGTATTGGTCTGCGAACCCAGTAAATCATGTTCCCTTGTACCCTGCTGCCATGTCCAGGACACGATTTGAGTCCATCCTGCGCTTCCTGCACTTCAACGACGACGAAACCTGTCATGAAAAGGGCCACCCTGCTTATGACCGGCTCCACAAAATTCGGCCCCTCATAGACCACCTGTCATCAACATTTGCAGATGCTTATATCCCTGAACAGAACATCTGCGTAGACGAGTCCCTCTTACGCTTTACCGGGCGCCTTGGCATCAAACAGTACATCCCAAGCAAGCGCGCCCGGTATGGGGTGAAACTGTATAAGCTCTGTGAAAGGGCCACAGGCTATACATGTCGTTTTAGGGTCTATGAGGGAAAAGACTCAAAATTGGAGCCGGTCGGATGCCCTGACTACCTGGGGAGCAGTGGAAAGGTTGTGTGGGACTTGGTGTCACCCTTGTTCCAGAAGGGGTACCATCTTTTTGTGGACAATTATTACACAAGTGTGGCCCTCTTTCAGCACTTAAAGTTAGAAGGAATCCGATGCTGTGGCACTGCGCGGCCTAGTCGCCAGGGCTTCCCCCAACGGCTCGTTACCACCAGACTTTTACGGGGGCAGAGGGTCGCCTTGCGTACTGAAGACCTGCTCGCGGTGAAATGGAGGGACAAGAGGGACATTTACTTTCTGTCCACCATTCACACAGACACGACAGTCCTAATTCAACGGGCAACTGCGGTCATTGAAAAGCCCCTTGTCGTCCACGAATATAATGTCAACATGGGAGGGGTGGACTTCAATGACCAGAGGTTAGCGCCCTATTTAATGACCCGGAAAACAAGACGCTGGTATAAGAAAGTGTCTTTTTATCTGATTCAATTGGCAGTTTACAACAGCTTTGTTCTCTACAGTAAGGCTGGGAGAACTGGATCTTTCCTCCAATTTCAGGAACAGATCATTCTGGACATCCTGTATCCAGGAGGTGCCAGGCCCCCCCCCCCCCCCCCCAGATGCAACTAGCCGACTGCATGGTAGGCATTACGCCTATCAGATTCCGTGTGCCCCAGGTCAACGCATCCGAAGAAAACGTTGTCGTGTCTGCAGCAGGACTGGAAGAAGGAATGACACCAGTTTTTATTGTCCCCGCTGTCCTGACCAGCCTGGCCTATGCGTAGGGCCGTGTTTTGAGAGGTACCACGAGCAGGTACACTATTAGAACCTAGGGAACTCCAGACACAGGAGTAGGCACACACTCAGTGGTCTTTTGCACATTGTCGCAGGGAGAGAAGAGGTAAGCTTGAAGACCAAACGGGTAAGCATAAAAGTGGGAAGAAGGATCGGTTTCCATGCTTGATATTGCTGATCTGTCCTGGGTTGGCGATATAAGACGGCATGTTTGAATTTCCCTTGAGTGTGGACACCCCCGGTTTATATGTGATTTGGGCCTATGATGATGCTTTAATGCCACACAGAGTCATCTCTATTGGCAGGCATATTGCTGTATCCTACAGGCATAATGCTGTACACTAAAGTTCTGAGGCCCAGTCACATAAGTTGGTGGCTCACCCTGAGTGCAGGGTGGCACGGGGTGTCTCTCTCCTGAGGTTATCACTGCCATTGATGTGGAGGAAGATCTGCCATTCATGTGGAGCAAGGTATGTTTGCCGTTCATTTTTCCTTTCAGCCCAGAGTGCATTACCCGTATACCCAATATAAGGAGTATAGCAGAAACTCCTAATACTGGCCATACATGTAATGATTGCAGAGACCCTAAAATGCCAGGACAGACTCCACAAATGACCCCATTTTGGAAAGAGGACACCCTAAAGTATTATGTGAGGTGCACGGTGAGTTCATAAAAGATTTTAGTTTTTGTCACAAGTTAGCAGAATTTTTTTTTAATTTTTTTTTAACAAAGTGTCATTTTCCGTTTACTTGTGACAAAAAATAAAATTTTCAATGACCTCACCATTACCCTCATGGAATACCTTGTTGTGTATTCTTTCCAAAATGGGGTCATTTGTGGGGTTTGTTAACTGTCCTGGCAAGTGGGCGGGGTGCTAAATTGTGAGCACCCCTGTAAAGCCTAAAGGTACTCATTGGACTCTGGGCCCCTTAGCGCAGTTAGGGTGCAAAAAAGTGCCACACATGTGGTATCGCCGTACTCGGGAGAAGTAGTATAATGTGTTTTGGGGTGTATTTTTACACATACCCATGCTGGGTGGGAGAAATACCTCTGTAAATGACAATCTTTTGATTTTTTTACACACAATTGTCCATTTACAGAGTTATTTCTCCCACCCAGCATGGGTATGTGTAAAAATACACCCCAAAACACATTGTACTACTTCTCCCGAGTACGGCGATACCACATGTGTGGCACTTTTTTGCACCCTAACTGCGCTAAAGGGCCCAAAGTCCAATGAGCACCTTTAGGATTTCACAGGTCATTTTGCGGAATTTGATTTCCAGACTCCTCCTCACGGCTTAGGGCCCCTAAAATGCCAGGGCAGTATAGGAACCCCACAAATGACCCCATTTTAGAAAGAAGACACCCCAAGGTATTCCGTTAGGAGTATGGTGAGTTCATGGAAGATTTTATTTTTTGTCAAAAGTTAGCGGAAAATTGATTTTTATTGTTTTTTTCACAAAGTGTCATTTTCCACTAACTTGTGACAAAAAATAAAATCTTCTATGAACTCACCATACTCCTAACGGAATACCTTGGGGTGTCTTCTTTCTAAAATGGGGTCATTTGTGGGGTTCCTATACTGCCCTGGCATTTTAGGGGCCCTAAGCCGTGAGGAGGAGTCTGGAAATCAAACTCCGCAAAATGACCTGTGAAATCCTAAAGGTGCTCATTGGACTTTGGGCCCTTTAGCGCAGTTAGGGTGCAAAAAAGTGCCACACATGTGGTATCGCCGTACTCGGGAGAAGTAGTACAATGTGTTTTGTGGTGTATTTTTACACATACCCATGCTGGGTGGGAGAAATATCTCTGTAAATGGACAATTGTGTGTAAAAAAATCAAAAGATTGTCATTTACAGAGGTATTTCTCCCACCCAGCATGGGTATGTGTAAAAATACACCACAAAACACATTGTACTACTTCTCCCGAGTACGGCGATACCACATGTGTGGCACTTTTTTACACCCTAACTGCGCTAAAGGGCCCAAAGTCCAATGAGCACCTTTAGGATTTCACAGGTCATTTTGCGGAATTTGATTTCCAGACTCCTCCTCACGGCTTAGGGCCCCTAAAATGCCAGGGCAGTATAGGAACCCCACAAATGACCCCATTTTAGAAAGAAGACACCCCAAGGTATTCCGTTAGGAGTATGGTGAGTTCATAGAAGATTTTATTTTTTGTCAAAAGTTAGCGGAAAATTGATTTTTATTGTTTTTTTCACAAAGTGTCATTTTCCACTAACTTGTGACAAAAAATAAAATCTTCTATGAACTCACCATACTCCTAACGGAATACCTTGGGGTGTCTTCTTTCTAAAATGGGGTCATTTGTGGGGTTCCTATACTGCCCTGGCATTTTAGGGGCCCTAAACCGTGAGGAGTAGTCTGGAAATCAAATTCCGCAAAATGACCTGTGAAATCCTAAAGGTGCTCATTGGACTTTGGGCCCTTTAGCGCAGTTAGGGTGCAAAAAAGTGCCACACATGTGGTATCGCCGTACTCGGGAGAAGTAGTACAATGCGTTTTGGGGTGAATTTTTACACATACCCATGCTGGGTGGGAGAAATATCTCTGTAAATGGAAAATTGTGTGTAAAAAAATCAAAAGATTGTCATTTACAGAGGTATTTCTCCCACCCAGCATGGGTATGTGTAAAAATACACCCCAAAACACATTGTACTACTTCTCCCGAGTACGGCGATACCACATGTGTGGCACTTTTTTGCACCTTAACTGCGCTAAAGGGCCCAAAGTCCAATGAGCACCTTTAGGATTTCACAGGTCATTTTGCGGAATTTGATTTCCAGACTCCTCCTCACGGCTTAGGGCCCCTAAAATGCCAGGGCAGTATAGGAACCCCACAAATGACCCCATTTTAGAAAGAAGACACCCCAAGGTATTCCGTTAGGAGTATGGTGAGTTCATAGAAGATTTTATTTTTGGTCAAAAGTTAGCGGAAAATTGATTTTTATTGTTTTTTTCACAAAGTGTCATTTTCCACTAACTTGTGACAAAAAATAAAATCTTCTATGAACTCACCATACTCCTAACGGAATACCTTGGGGTGTCTTCTTTCTAAAATGGGGTCATTTGTGGGGTTCCTATACTGCCCTGGCATTTTAGGGGCCCTAAACCGTGAGGAGTAGTCTGGAAATCAAATTCCGCAAAATGACCTGTGAAATCCTAAAGGTGCTCATTGGACTTTGGGCCCTTTAGCGCAGTTAGGGTGCAAAAAAGTGCCACACATGTGGTATCGCCGTACTCGGGAGAAGTAGTACAATGCGTTTTGGGGTGAATTTTTACACATACCCATGCTGGGTGGGAGAAATATCTCTGTAAATGGAAAATTGTGTGTAAAAAAATCAAAAGATTGTCATTTACAGAGGTATTTCTCCCACCCAGCATGGGTATGTGTAAAAATACACCCCAAAACACATTGTACTACTTCTCCCGAGTACGGCGATACCACATGTGTTTTGGGGTGTATTTTTACACATACCCATGCTGGGTGGGAGAAATATCTCTGTAAATGACAATTTTTTAATTTTTTTTACACACAATTGTCCATTTACAGAGTTATTTCTCCCACCCAGCATGGGTATGTGTAAAAATACACCCCAAAACACATTATACTACTTCTCCCGAGTACGGCAATACCACATGTGTGGCACTTTTTTACACCCCAAGTACGCTAAGGGGCCCAAAGTCCAATGAGTACCTTTAGGATTTCACAGGTCATTTTGCGACATTTGATTTCCAGACTACTCCTCACGGTTTAGGGCCCCTAAAATGCCAGGGCAGTATAGGAACCCCACAAATGACCCCATTTTAGAAAGAAGACACCCCAAGGTATTCCGTTAGGAGTATGGTGAGTTCATACAAGATTTTATTTTTTGTCACAAGTTAGTGGAAAATGACACTGTGAAAAAAAACAAAAAAAATCTATTTTCCGCTAACTTTTGACAAAAAATAAAATCTTCTATGAACTCACCATACTCCTAACGGAATACCTTGGGGTGTCTTCTTTCTAAAATGGCGTCATTTGTGGGGTTCCTATACTGCCCTGGCATTTTAGGGGCCCTAAACCGTGAGGAGGAGTCTGGAAATCAAATGTCGCAAAATGACCTGTGAAATCCTAAAGGTACTCATTGGACTTTGGGCCCCTTAGCGTACTTGGGGTGTAAAAAAGTGCCACACATGTGGTATTGCCGTACTCGGGAGAAGTAGTATAATGTGTTTTGGGGTGTATTTTTACACATACCCATGCTGGGTGGGAGAAATAACTCTGTAAATGGACAATTGTGTGTAAAAAAAATTAAAAAATTGTCATTTACAGAGATATTTCTCCCACCCAGCATGGGTATGTGTAAAAATACACCCCAAAACACATTATACTACTTCTCCTGAGTACGGCAATACCACATGTGTGGCACTTTTTTGCAGCCTAACTGCGCTAAGGGGTCCAAAGTCCAATGAGCACCTTTAGGCTTTACAGGGGTGCTTACAATTTAGCACCCCCCAAAATGTCAGGACAGTAAACACACCCCACAAATGACCCCATTTTGGAAAGTAGACCCTTCAAGGTATTCAGAGAGGGGCATGGTGAGTCCGTGGCAGATTTCATTTTTTTTTGTCGCAAGTTAGAAGAAATGGAAACTTTTTTTTTTTTCTTTTTTTTGTCACAAAGTGTCATTTTCCGCTTACTTGTGACAAAAAATAATATCTTATATGAACTAACTATGCCTCTCAGTGAATACTTTGGGATGTCTTCTTTCCAAAATGGGGTCATTTGGGGGGTATTTATACTATCCTGGAATTCTAGCCCCTCATGAAACATGACAGGGGGTCAGAAAAGTCAGAGATGCTTGAAAATGGGAAAATTCACTTTTTGCACCATAGTTTGTAAACGCTATAACTTTTACCCAAACCAATAAATATACGCTGAATGGGTTTTTTTTATCAAAAACATGTTTGTCCACATTTTTCGCGCTGCATGTATACAGAAATTTTACTTTATTTGAAAACTGTCAGCAGAGAAAGTTAAAAAAATCATTTTTTTGCCAAAATTCATGTCTTTTTTGCTGAATATAATAAAAAGTAAAAATCGCAGGAGCAATCAAATCGCACCAAAAGAAAGCTTTATTAGTGACAAGAAAAGGAGCCAAAATTCATTTAGGTGGTAGGTTGTATGAGCGAGCAATAAACCGTGAAAGCTGCAGTGGTCTGAATGGAAAAAAAGTGGCCGGTCCTTAAGGGGTAGAAAGCCCTAGGTCCTTAAGTGGTTAAAAGAATTTGCAGATATACAAAACCAATACAACCTACCCAATAATCAAATATTTACCTATTTAAGATCAAAACACTGGACCATTACCTTACAATATACCGCACTCTATGGCAAAAAAAGCGTAAATGAAATTGTGACGTGAGAATATAAACTTCTGCAATTAAACACATTTGGGCTCAATTCAAATCACTTTTCCCCTAAGTTTTCTCCTAGGAGATAATTTTACAACTTCTGTATAAATATATCTTTTTAGGATTCTTCACTTGAAAAAGTGCCAAAAAGTAAGTGAAAAAGTTTTGTCAAAATTAGTATTTTTTTGCTGGTTGGTGGCTTAAAAGACATTTTATTAATGTGTGAAAATATCTCCTAGGAGAATAAGGAAATTGTATTGGGCTCATTAACTTGTCAATGTTTTCCATTTTTTGTTTAGTTTTTCGCATGTATGGTTTCCATAATTCCCTCTCATGTTGAGTTGATATTATAATAGAAGGAAATAGTTGTTATCTCAGCCATGTTCCAGGTCAGACAGCAGAAGGAACTCACTGACACGGAGTATAGAGCGAGCTGATGTCCCCCCAAGACTTGCACTGCAGTTTGGACTGAACAATGATGTCTCCTTTAATTGCGTAGTTGAAAGACTTCCAGTTCAGGAGATTCCCGTTGTGATCCCCGTAAAAAACTTTTTGTATATCTTCTGGTGACAGAACATCATTCCACATGTGGATATCACTCAATTCACCAACAAATGACTGAGAAGTCTGAAATTCCCCCCCAAAAGAGTCCTGGTCCTGTCCAAGGACTGTGCTGCTCTCGCCCGCTATAGAAGACACTGTAGAGGTTACTTTCCTGGGGTAGAGCTTTCCATTGACCCAAAGTTGGACAACCCGAGTCTGAGAGTCCCAAGTCACACAAATGTGCTTCCAATCTAAAACCTCTGCTTCTGTCTTAAATGTGACTGCTTCTTGGTTTATGCCTACATAGAAGGTATGTGGAGGTTCTAGGAAGATGATAAAGGCATTGTCCTTCCCAGGAGTAGCTAGAGAAAATGGAGTATAGCCGCGTGTCAGGTCTGTGTAGTAACGGAGGCAGACAGTGACTTTGTGCAATGGCTTCAAGATTTTCAGATTGACAATGACATGATCAGTGCTGGTTTCTTTTGGGAAGAGAAAGACTTTACCACTCAAGTCTAGAAAAACAATCAAACAAGAGAAGATCACAGAACAGATGAGCAGTGCACACATGAAATGAATAAAATAATCACCACATCATAATGACCTACAGTCAGAGTTCATCAAGAGTGGGGTTCATTAGCAGTGGCGGCGCCACGCTGGGGCTTACCCAGGCTTAAGCCCCAGCTGGCAGCTCATTAGCCCCCCTCAAAGCCCCCCCGCCGCCGCCGGCTGTGTCCGACCCGACCTGGCTCAGCTGCACTGCAGTGAGCGAGGGCTGCCTGAAGTCTGGGAGGAGGGCGACTGGGCAAGAGCTTGGGCTGGCACCCACCCCAGCAGCGATCCCACGGACCCACCCACCCTGGCTGGCCGGCCGGCCGACATCTGTCCTGGGCCGGGCCGGGCGCAGGCTCAGCTGAGTGAGTCATGCAGAGCGCGGCCCGCCCCAGGGGTAACGTCGTGGTGGGTGGCAACTCGCCGGCGCCGCGTAGTATAGCGGCGCCGCGTTATAAAAGTGTCTGCGTCACAGACAGACTCTCTCTGCGGGGTGGCCGGGCTAGTCACGCTGCCTGTCACTGTGTGTCACACTGACACAGACACGCCACCGACACACGGACAGCGGCAGCGGGGCTGGACTCTCTGGACCCTCTGGACCTCACCTGGCTGACACACTGACACAGCCAGGCTAGCCAGGCAGCAGCCAGCAGGAGCAGGAGGACTCGGAACTTCGCGACAACTCCAGGTGGGTGCGGTGGGCGGTGGCTCCTCTCCCAGAGTCCCAGTCAACTGCCAAATTGTCTCTTTCTGCCGCAGCCCCCCCAGGCCTCCTGAGCCTAGCACCAGCAGCACCACCACCAACAACCCCCAGGCCCCAGGCCTGACTCTGGGGCCCCAGTCCACCAGCCAGGCCTGAGCTGCCCTTGGGCCCCCCATCCCACCACCACCAGCCAGGCCTGAGGTGCCCTGGGCCCCCCATCCCACCACCACCAGCCAGGCCTGAGGCCTTCCCACCAGGCCTGAGCTGCCCTGGTACCCCCATCCCACCACCACCAGCCAGGCCTGAGGTGCCCTGGGCCCCCCATCCCACCACCACCAACCAGGCCTGAGGCCTTCCCACCAGGCCTGAGCTGCCCTGGGCCCCCCATCCCACCACCACCAGCCAGGCCTGAGGTGCCCTGGGCCCCCCATCCCACCACCACCAGCCAGGCCTGAGGCCTTCCCGCCAGGCCTGAGCTGCCCTGGGCCCCCCATCCCACCACCACCAGCCAGGCCTGAGGTGCCCTGGGCCCCCCATCCCACCACCACCAGCCAGGCCTGAGGCCTTCCCACCAGGCCTGAGCTGCCCTGGGACCCCAATCCCACCACCACCAGCCAGGCCTGAGCTGCCCTGGGCCCCCCATCCCACCAGCCAGGCCTGAGGCCTTCCCGCCAGGCCTGAGCTGCCCTGGGGCCCCCAGCCCACCATCACTAGCCTGACTACATATACTGGGGACACTGGCTGTCTGTCATTATGTGCATTAACTGGTGAAACGCTGTCTCTCATTACATGCATTTACTAGGGAAACGCTGTCTGTCATTATGTGCATTAACTGGTGAAAAGCTGTCTCTTATGTGCATTTAATGGGGAAACTCTGTCTGTCATTACGTACATTAACTGGCGAAAAGCTGTCTCTTTATGTGCATTTACTGCAGAAACGCTGTCTGTCATTACGTGCATTTACTGGTGAAAAGCTCTCTTATGTGCATTTAATGGGGAAACGCTGTCTGTTATTACGTGCATTTACTGGTGAAAAGCTGTCTGTCATTACGTGCGTTAGCTGGTGTAAAGCTGTCTCTTATGTGCATTTACTGGTGAAAAGCTGTCTCTTATGGGCATTAACTGGTGAAAGGCTGTCTGTCATTATGTGCATTAACTGGTGAAAAGCTGTCTCTTATGTGCATTTACTGGGGAAATGCTGTCTGTCATTATGTGCATTAACTGGTGAAAAGCTGTCCCTTATGTGCATTTACTGGGGAAACGCAGTCTATCATTATGTGCATTAACTGGTGAAAAGCTGTCCCTTATGTGCATTTACTGCGGAAACGCAGTCTATCATTATGTGAATTAACTGGTGAAAAGCTGTCTCTTATGTGCATTTAATGGGGAAACGCTGTCTGTCATTATGTGCGTTTACTTCATTTTTTTTCCATGTAACTACGTTAGCTGGTACAACTACATTACAGTTAGCCCCGCCCACATGACATCATGACCACGCCCAATTTTTAATCCCCCCCCCCCAAGCCCGGCCTGCCAGCCCTCGTGCCCCCTTTGAGCCCCCCCAAAAATCTAAAGCTGGAGCCGCCACTGTTCATTAGACTTACTAAGCAAAGGATGAGTTCCGTGTCCTCCACAGTATAGAGTGCACGTAACGCCGCCTCCCGAAGTCACATGATGCGGTGCGAGTGAGGAAGATGAGCGGGCATGGCAACCAGCGCTGGAAGGGAAATGACTTAGCTTCTGCTACGATGTTTCTCTGCATTCAATTACACACGGGGAGGTTAGTGAGAGGCGGCTGCACTTTGGGTGATGGAGGGAGGGAGATAAAAGTCTCCGGTAACCACTTCACTACTGCGGCGATTACGGAAGCTCTAATTACCCAGCCACTAGTGCACAGCAGGGAGGGAGAGAGAGAAAGGTGCCCTCTCATTTGGGGCATAAGTTGTTAAATTTACAACTACTATGGAGGGAGGGAGGGAGGATTAAAGTCCACGGCAACCACTTCACGTCTGCGGCAGTGTTACTCTACGTGTAAGTACATGGGGGGAGAGGGGGATAGAGAGAGGTGGCTGCCCTTTGGGTGATGGTGGGTGGGAAGGAGGATCAATGCTCCCTGTCACAAGTGCCATGCAGTGTGCAGGGTGGGGGAGAGACAATGCATGGCTGCACTTGGGGGCCAGGAGGGATTAATGGTCCCAATACTTTATGCAGTGCAGCCATTAACCCCTCCTAGTCCCCAACTGCAAGTCATTAACTTTGAGGGGTAGACTTGTACTTGAGCCTCTAAAAAAATCCAGTTTAAGAGGCTCAAATATTGGGGTCGACTTGTACATGAGATCGACTTATATCCGAGTATATACGGTAAATGTATACTATTTTTCTTTGAACCTTTAAAATTGATTTTCTCAAAAACTATAAGGTCTTTAAAAAAAAAAAATCCCCTTGTTCCCGCTGTTCTACTTAAAGGAGTTAACAGGCAAAATAAAAAAAAAAAAGCGTTACTCACCTGGTGCTTTCTCCAGCCCCTTGCAGCCGACTGTCCCACGCTGACAGCTCCGCTCTCGGCCGCCGTCCCAGTCTCCGTGCATGGTGCAGAGGCCGACCTCGAGGCCGTCCTTACTGCGCCTGCGTGAAGCGCCACTGTCAATCATGGCCACATTGCCCGCGGCTTACTGTGCAGTACATTGTGGGGAACGTGGCCATGATTGACTTCAGCGCTTCACGCAGGCGCAATAAGGACGACCTCGGGGTCGGCCTCTGCACTGTGGCCGAGACCGGGACTGCGGCTGGTAGCGGAGGTGACAGCCTGAGACAGTTGGCTGCAAGGGGCTGGAGAAAGCCCCAGGTGAGTAAAGCTTTTTTATATTTTACCTGATAACTCCTTTAACATATCCTGCAATTGGTGTTTCTAGCATGTAAGGGGGCTTTGCTATTAACCTCTACAGTCGGCGGGTTTAATCACTGATATTTTCCGTGATCACAGGCCGAATACGCGGGATAACGGCTGAATCCGTGATTGAATTCTGTGATTAATTCCCGATCACAGTTTCGGTGTTGGATAGTGAAAACATGCCATGATCACGGATTGTATCCAAGCAACACTGACTGCCACTGCCAACACTGCCTGCGTCTCTAATTCCTGGTAACGTGGTTCCTGGGGCCCCTGACATGGTGCCTTTTTTTGATTAATATTTTTTTCCCCTCACCCAGGAATCATTAAGAAATCAGGCCTAAGGGCATTTACAAAATGTGTTCTGAATAAATCTAAATGGCATTACATTTTATTGTGTATTTTTACATTGTTTTCATCCCAGTTGTCTTACAATATACCGCACTCTATGGCAAAAAAAGCGTAAATGAAATTGTGACGTGAGAATATAAACTTCTGCAATTAAACACATTTGGGCTTAATTCAAATCACTTTTCCCCTAAGTTTTCTCCTAGGAGATAATTTTACAACTTCTGTATAAATATATCTTTTTAGGATTCTTCACTTGAAAAAGTGCCAAAAAGTAAGTGAAAAAGTTTTGTCAAAATTAGTATTTTTTTGCTGGTTGGTGGCTTAAAAGACATTTTATTAATGTGTGAAAATATCTCCTAGGAGAATAAGGAAATTGTATTGGGCTCATTAACTTGTCAATGTTTTCCATTTTTTGTTTAGTTTTTCGCATGTATGGTTTCCATAAATCCCTCTCATGTTGAGTTGATATTATAATAGAAGGAAATAGTTGTTATCTCAGCCATGTTCCAGGTCAGACAGCAGAAGGAACTCACTGACACGAAGTATAGAGCGAGCTGATGTCCCCCCAAGACTTGCACTGCAGTTTGGACTGAACAATGATGTCTCCTTTAATTGCGTAGTTGAAAGACTTCCAGTTCAGGAGATTCCCGTTGTGATCCCCGTAAAAAACTTTTTGTATATCTTCTGGTGACAGAACATCATTCCACATGTGGATATCACTCAATTCACCAACAAATGACTGAGAAGTCTGAAATTCCCCCCCAAAAGAGTCCTGGTCCTGTCCAAGGACTGTGCTGCTCTCGCCCGCTATAGAAGACACTGTAGAGGTTACTTTCCTGGGGTAGAGCTTTCCATTGACCCAAAGTTGGACAACCCGAGTCTGAGAGTCCCAAGTCACACAAATGTGCTTCCAATCTAAAACCTCTGCTTCTGTCTTAAATGTGACTGCTTCTTGGTTTATGCCTACATAGAAGGTATGTGGAGGTTCTAGGAAGATGATAAAGGCATTGTCCTTCCCAGGAGTAGCTAGAGAAAATGGAGTATAGCCGCGTGTCAGGTCCGTGTAGTAACGGAGGCAGAGAGTGACTTTGTGCAATGGCTTCAAGATTTTCAGATTGACAATGACATGATCAGTGCTGGTTTCTTTTGGGAAGAGAAAGACTTTACCACTCAAGTCTAGAAAAACAATCAAACAAGAGAAGATCACAGAACAGATGAGCAGTGCACACATGAAATGAATAAAATAATCACCACATCATAATGACCTACAGTCAGAGTTCATCAAGAGTGGGGGTCATTAGACTTACTAAGCAAAGGATGAGTTCTGTCGTGTCCTTCACACTATAGAGTGCTGAAACCACAAACCCAACCACCACCTCCCCCCTTCCCCCAAACCATTGTACCCACATTGCTCTCATCTCTCCAGTCTCCACTGCAATAGAAACTCATTGTTGGTCATCAGGTCAATGCAGCCATGATGAAATCTATAGAGAGAGATGAATGGACTGATGGCATCATGAGTCTGTCTGGAGATAACATATATCAGTCCTAAAATGGCTCCCAACATAGAAATAAGGTGCATGACTCAATGACATTCCTTGGTAGAAATTTCAAATCATCCCAGGTGGGAAATGCCATTTTGAACAGGGTTTATTTAAATTTTCTCTCAAGGCTTCCTATATCAATGCTTGCTGGTTCCCCCTCCTGGCCATCCAGCCCACATGGGTTAATAAATCTATGGAGAGCTCACACTTTTTACATGCTGGCTATTAAATAGGGGACTGGTATCACATTATAGGGGCACCCATATTTTTATGCTAAATAGGCCAATGTGAAGTGATGAATCTTATACTTACCCAAGGCAAATTATTTACTACATGGCCATTCCTCATAAATACATCATTCATTAGAGCCATAGTGCAATCAACAAGACAGAAGCCATAGTGCAATCAACAAGTAATAAGACATAGTGCAATCAACAAGAAATAAGACATAGAGCGATCATCAAGAAAGAAGCCATAGTGCAATCAACAAGAAATAAGACATAGTGCAATCATCAAGAGAGAAGCCATAGTGCACTCAACAAGAAATAAGACATAGTGCAATCAACAAGACAGAAGCCATAGTGCAATCAACAAGTAATAAGACATAGTGCAATCAACAAGTAATAAGACATAGTGCAATCATCAAGAAAGAAGCCATAGTGCAATCAACAAGAAATAAGACATAGTGCAATCATCAAGAGAGAAGCCATAGTGCACTCAACAAGAAATAAGACATAGTGCAATCAACAAGACAGAAGCCATAGAGCAATCATCAAGAAAGAAGCCATAGTGCAATCAACAAAAAAAAAGACATAGAACAATCAACAAGAAAGGAGCCATAGTGCAATCAACAAGAAAGAAGCCATAGTGCAATCAACAAGAAATAAGACATAGAGCGATCATCAAGAAAGAAGCCATAGTGCAATCAACAAGAAATAAGACATAGTGCAATCATCAAGAGAGAAGCCATAGTGCACTCAACAAGAAATAAGACATAGTGCAATCAACAAGACAGAAGCCATAGTGCAATCAACAAGTAATAAGACATAGTGCAATCAACAAGTAATAAGACATAGTGCAATCATCAAGAAAGAAGCCATAGTGCAATCAACAAGAAATAAGACATAGTGCAATCAACAAGACAGAAGCCATAGTGCAATCAACAAGTAATAAGACATAGAGCAATCATCAAGAAAGAAGCCATAGTGCAATCAACAAGAAAGACGCCATAGTGCAATCAACAAGAGAGAAGCCATAGTGCAATCAACAAGAAAGAAGCCATAGTGCAATCAGCAAGAAATAAGACATAGAGCAATCATCAAGAAAGACGCCATAGTGCAATCAACAAGAGAGAAGCCATAGTGCAATCAACAAGAGAGAAGCTATAGTGCAATTAGCAAGAAATAAGACATAGAGCAATCATCAAGAAAGACGCCATAGTGCAATCAACAAGAGAGAAGCCATAGTGCAATCAACAAGAAAGAAGCCATAGTGCAATCAACAAGAGAGAAGCTATAGTGCAATCATCAATAAAGAAGCCATAGTGCAATCATCAATAAAGAAGCCATAGTGCAATCATCAATAAAGAAGCCATAGTGCCATTATCAAGAAAGAAGTCATACTGCAATCATCAAGAAGGAAGCCACATTGCAATCAACAAGAAAGAAGACACAGTGCAGTCCAAAACAGAAGAAGGAATAGTGCAGTCCACGAGAAAAACAGCCATAGTGCAATCAAGCCTCTTGATTTGTTTCCAGAGAAAAAACCCTAAAACTGCACAAAAAAATACTACAACAAACTCTGCTGTATTGGCCATACACTGACCTTGCTGTGCCTGAGATCCGGGGGCCGGGATAAGGAGCAGCAGTAGCAGCGCACACAGCTTCATTATGCTGAAAAGACAAAAAACAAAAAAACAAAACAATATTAGTATCTGTTATCCAAATTCCTATCTATCTATCTATCTATCTATCTATCTATCTATCTATCTACCTACCTATCTATCTCTCTCTCTCCTCTCTCTCTCTCTCTCTCTCTCTCTCTCTCTCTCTCTCTCTCTCTCTCTCTCTCTCTCTCTCTCTCTCTCTCTCTCTCTCTCTCTCTCTCTCTCTCTCTCTCTCTCCCTCTCTCTTCCTCTCTTCCTCTCTCTATCTCTCTCTCTCTCTCTCTCTCTCTATCTATCCATCAGTATGCTTATTGTGTGGTGATTATTATTATTATTATTATAAAGATATATGGTATTGAGCTCTTTCTGCATATAGTATGATTGCCCTGTCGCTGTGTGTATAGTCCGGCAAGTCTCTCCCACACCCCGGCATACACTGAGGAACATGAAGACTGTTGCACAGCAAGTAAAGCAGATAGACAGGAAGTGTGCAGCACATGCAACATGTCAGAGCACTGTGAGTAATACTCCCCCCCCCCCCCCCCCCCTATCCAAAGCACTACTTCTAACTCCATGTCCTCCTCCTCACATGTGTCTCAGGTCCGGGCATGTCATGGAGAGATACAGGAAAACAGATCACACAGACAGGCAGGACTACCAGCCCATAGCTCACCTACAGCTGACTATTATACTGTCTTCTCAGTAAATCTCCCCCATTCCCCAGGCTAGGATTACCTGGTCTCTGTATGCTGTCGATGCTTTGCTTCCTAATCTCAGAATATTCTGCTGACGGTGGGAGCAGGTGGTGAGTTCCATCCCGGATAGATTCTTTTCCTCACGTGCCCATAATACCGGCACCAGCCATGCCCTTGTAAGGAAGACAGAGGCCCAGAGCACAAGCCCATAACTGGAAGAAGAGCTGGAAGGAGACAGACTGGGGGCATTTATCAGGAGAGATGCTCCTGAGACTTGGCACTGATCCTGGTATTGTATGTGGGAATGTACAGAAACACAGACAAGTGTTTAGTCTGCTAATGTATCCAGCCTCACCGGAGAGCAGAAAGAGGAACACTAACATCTACATGTAATACGGAGATACGAGGGTCACATTTCTAGGGCCGTGCGGCCCGTGCGGCCGCCCCGAGTGCTGAGGGAGGGGGGGGAGGCGCCATGATGGAGGGTGAGCTGCAGCTGTGGGGAGGGCGGCCGACTTCTCCCTGGGGCTGCCCTCTGTGCTCCCCCCTCCGCTGCAGAGTGAACGCAGCAGGAAGTGATATAGAGAGCAACTCACCTCCCTGCGTTCCAATCGCCAATCACTTGCCTCTGGTCTCCTCCTCTGCATAACCGAGGTATACACACTCTACTTCCTTCTAAACAGGAAGTATAGACTGTGTATAAACGTCAATGCAGAGGAGGAAACCAGCAGCAAGTGATCGAATAGAATGCAGGGAGGTGAGTTGCTCTCTATGGGCTTGATTCACAAAGCGGCGCTAAGTGTAACTCTTAGGGCACACTAACTGGCTTAGCGCCGGTTAGTGAATCAAGCCCTATATCGCTTCCTGCTGCATTCACTCTGCAGCCGAGGGGGGAGCACAGAGAGCAGCCCCAGGGAGAAGACGTGCCACCCTCCCCACAGCTGCGGCTCCCCCTCCATTATGGGGGGGCACCTACCTATCTATTCAACCTATATTGCGGGTACCTACCTATCTAACCTATATTGCAGGTACCTACCTATCTAACATGAACTGGCGGCACCTACCTATCTAACCTGTACTGGGGGATCCTACTTATCTAGCCTATACTGGGGGCACCTACCTATTCAACTTATACTGGGGCACCTACCTATCTAACCTGTACTGGGGGCACCTACCTATCTAGCCTATACTGAGGGCACCTACCTATCTAACCTATACTCAGGGCAGCTACCTACCTAACGTATACTGGGGGCACCTACCTATCTAGCCTATACTGGGGCACCTACCTATTCAACTTATACTGGGGCACCTACCTATCTAACCTGTACTGGGGGCACCTACCTATCTAGCCTATACTGAGGGCACCTACCTATCTAACCTATACTCAGGGCAGCTACCTACCTAACGTATACTGGGGGCACCTACCTATCTAGCCTATACTGGGGGCACCTACCAATCCAACTTATAATGGTGGCACCTACCAATCTAACCTGTACTGGGGCACCTATCTATCTAACCTATACTGGGGGCACCTACCTATCCAACTTATACTGGGGCACCTACCTATCTAACCTGTACTGGGGGCACCTACCTATCTAGAATATACTGGGGCACCTACCTATCTAACCTGTACTGAGGGCACCTACCTATCTAAACTATACTCATGGCAGCTACCTACCTAACTTATACTGGGGGCACCTACCTATCTAGCCTATACTGGGGGCACCTACCAATCCAACTTATACTGGCGGCACCTACCAATCTAACCTGTACTGGGGCACCTACCTTTCTAACCTATACTGGGGGCACCTACCTATCTAACCAATACTGGGGGCACCTACCTTCCTAACCTACATTGTGGGCACCTACCTGGCTAACCTATACTATACTGCCAGAGGGTCACCGCAGCAGAGACAGAGCTCTCCAGCCTCCCGTACCTCCCTGCTGGTGCCTCTCCTGTGCTCCCTGCAGGCAGGCACACACTGATGAAGCATGGTGGAAGGTCACCACAGCAGAGACAGAGCTCTCCAGCCTCCTGTACCTCCCTGCTGGTGCCTCTCCTGTGCTCCCTGCAGGCAGGCACACACTGCTGAAGCATGGTGGAGGGTCACCGCAGCAGAGTCAGAGCTCTCCAGCCTCCTGTACCTCTCTGTTGGTGCCTCTCCTGTGCTCCCTGCAGGCGGGCACATACTGATGAAGCATGGCGGAGGGTCACCACAGCAGAGACAGAGTTCTCCACCCTCATGTATCTCCCTGCTGGTGCCTCTCCTGTGCTCCCTGCAGGCAGGCACACACTGATGAAGCATGGCGGAAGATCACTGCATCAGAGACAGAGCTCTCCAGCCTCCTGTACCTCCCTGCTGGTGCCTCTCCTGTGCTCCCTGCAGGCGGGCACACACTGATGAAGCATGGCGGAGGATCACCGCAGCAGATACAGAGCTCTCCAGCCTCCTGTACCTCCCTGCTGGTGCCTCTCCTGTGCTCCCTGCAGGCAGGCACACACTGAGGAAGCATGGCTGAGGGTGACCGCAGCAGATACAGAGCTCTCCAGCCTCCTGTACCTCCCTGCCGATGCCTCTCCTGTGCTCCCTGCAGGCGGGCACACACTGATGAAGCATGGCGGAGGGCCACCGCAGCAGAGACAGAGCTCTCCAGCTTCCTGTACCTCCCTGCTGGTGCCTCTCCTGTGCTCCCTGCAGGCAGGAACACACTGATGAAGCATGGCGGAGGGTCACCACAGCAGAGACAGAGCTCTCCAGGCTCCTGTACCTCCCTGCTGGTGCCTCTCCTGTACTCCCTGCAGACAGGCACACACTGAGGAAGTATGGCGGAGGGTCACCGCAGCAGAGACAGAGCTCTCTAGGCTCCTGTACCTCCCTGCTGGTGCCTCTCCTGTGCTCCCTGCAGGCAGGCACACACTGATGAAGCATAGCAGAGGGTCACCGCAGCAGAGACAGAGTTCTCCAGCCTCCTGTACCTCCCTGCTGGTGCCTCTCCTGTGCTCCCTGCAGGCAGGCACACACTGATGAAGCATGGCGGAGGGTCACCGCAGCAGAGACAGAGCTCTCCAGCTTCCTGTACCTCCCTGCTGGTGCCTCTCCTGTGCTCCCTGCAGGCAGGCACACACTGAGGAAGTATGGCGGAGGGTCACCGCAGCAGAGACAGAGCTCTCCAGGCTCCTGTACCTCCCTGCTGGTGCCTCTCCTGTGCTCCCTGCAGGCGGGCACACACTGATGAAGCATGGCTGAGGGTCACCGCAGCAGAGACAGAACTCTCCAGCCTCCTGTACCTCCCTGCTGGTGCCTCTCCTGTGCTCCCTGCAGGCAGGCACACACTGAGGAAGCATGGCGGAGGGTCACTGCAGCAGAGACAGAGCTCTCCAGCCTCCTGTACCTCCCTGTTGGTGCCTCTCCTGTGCTCCCTGCAGGCAGGCACACACTGATGAAGCATAGCAGAGGGTCACCGCAGCAGAGACAGAGTTCTCCAGCCTCCTGTACCTCCCTGCTGGTGCCTCTCCTGTGCTCCCTGCAGGCAGACACACACTGAGGAAGCATGGCGGAGGGTCATCGCAGCAGAGACAGAGCTCTCCACCCTCATGTATCTCCCTGCTGGTGCCTCTCCTGTGCTCCCTGCAGGCAGGCACACACTGATGAAGCATGGCGGAGGATCACCGCAGCTGAGACAGAGCTCTCCAGCCTCCTGTACCTCCCTGCTGGTGCCACTCCTGTGCTCCCTGCAGGCAGGCACACACTGATGAAGCATAGCGGAGGGTCACTGCAGCAGAGACAGAGCTCTCCAGCCTCCTGTACCTCCCTGTTGGTGCCTCTCCTGTGCTCCCTGCAGGCGGGCACACACTGATGAAGCATGGCGGAGGATCACCGCAGCAGATACAGAGCTCTCCAGCCTCCTGTACCTCCCTGCTGGTGCCTCTCCTGTGCTCCCTGCAGGCAGGCACACACTGAGGAAGCATGGCTGAGGGTGACCGCAGCAGATACAGAGCTCTCCAGCCTCCTGTACCTCCCTGCCGATGCCTCTCCTGTGCTCCCTGCAGGCGGGCACACACTGATGAAGCATGGCGGAGGGCCACCGCAGCAGAGACAGAGCTCTCCAGCTTCCTGTACCTCCCTGCTGGTGCCTCTCCTGTGCTCCCTGCAGGCAGGCACACACTGATGAAGTATGGCGGAGGGTCACCGCAGCAGAGACAGAGCTCTCTAGGCTCCTGTACCTCCCTGCTGGTGCCTCTCCTGTGCTCCCTGCAGGCAGGCACACACTGATGAAGCATAGCAGAGGGTCACCGCAGCAGAGACAGAGTTCTCCAGCCTCCTGTACCTCCCTGCTGGTGCCTCTCCTGTGCTCCCTGCAGGAAGGCACACACTGATGAAGCATGGCGGAGGGTCACCGCAGCAGAGACAGAGCTCTCCAGCTTCCTGTACCTCCCTGCTGGTGCCTCTCCTGTGCTCCCTGCAGGCGGGCACACACTGAGGAAGTATGGCGGAGGGTCACCGCAGCAGAGACAGAGCTCTCCAGGCTCCTGTACCTCCCTGCTGGTGCCTCTCCTGTGCTCCCTGCAGGCGGGCACACACTGATGAAGCATGGCTGAGGGTCACCGCAGCAGAGACAGAACTCTCCAGCCTCCTGTACCTCCCTGCTGGTGCCTCTCCTGTGCTCCCTGCAGGCAGGCACACACTGAGGAAGCATGGCGGAGGGTCACTGCAGCAGAGACAGAGCTCTCCAGCCTCCTGTACCTCCCTGTTGGTGCCTCTCCTGTGCTCCCTGCAGGCAGGCACACACTGATGAAGCATAGCAGAGGGTCACCGCAGCAGAGACAGAGTTCTCCAGCCTCCCGTACCTCCCTGCTGGTGCCTCTCCTGTGCTCCCTGCAGGCAGGCACACACTGATGAAGCATGGTGGAAGGTCACCACAGCAGAGACAGAGCTCTCCAGCCTCCTGTACCTCCCTGCTGGTGCCTCTCCTGTGCTCCCTGCAGGCAGGCACACACTGCTGAAGCATGGTGGAGGGTCACCGCAGCAGAGTCAGAGCTCTCCAGCCTCCTGTACCTCTCTGTTGGTGCCTCTCCTGTGCTCCCTGCAGGCGGGCACATACTGATGAAGCATGGCGGAGGGTCACCACAGCAGAGACAGAGTTCTCCACCCTCATGTATCTCCCTGCTGGTGCCTCTCCTGTGCTCCCTGCAGGCAGGCACACACTGATGAAGCATGGCGGAAGATCACTGCATCAGAGACAGAGCTCTCCAGCCTCCTGTACCTCCCTGCTGGTGCCTCTCCTGTGCTCCCTGCAGGCGGGCACACACTGATGAAGCATGGCGGAGGATCACCGCAGCAGATACAGAGCTCTCCAGCCTCCTGTACCTCCCTGCTGGTGCCTCTCCTGTGCTCCCTGCAGGCAGGCACACACTGAGGAAGCATGGCTGAGGGTGACCGCAGCAGATACAGAGCTCTCCAGCCTCCTGTACCTCCCTGCCGATGCCTCTCCTGTGCTCCCTGCAGGCGGGCACACACTGATGAAGCATGGCGGAGGGCCACCGCAGCAGAGACAGAGCTCTCCAGCTTCCTGTACCTCCCTGCTGGTGCCTCTCCTGTGCTCCCTGCAGGCAGGAACACACTGATGAAGCATGGCGGAGGGTCACCACAGCAGAGACAGAGCTCTCCAGGCTCCTGTACCTCCCTGCTGGTGCCTCTCCTGTACTCCCTGCAGACAGGCACACACTGAGGAAGTATGGCGGAGGGTCACCGCAGCAGAGACAGAGCTCTCTAGGCTCCTGTACCTCCCTGCTGGTGCCTCTCCTGTGCTCCCTGCAGGCAGGCACACACTGATGAAGCATAGCAGAGGGTCACCGCAGCAGAGACAGAGTTCTCCAGCCTCCTGTACCTCCCTGCTGGTGCCTCTCCTGTGCTCCCTGCAGGCAGGCACACACTGATGAAGCATGGCGGAGGGTCACCGCAGCAGAGACAGAGCTCTCCAGCTTCCTGTACCTCCCTGCTGGTGCCTCTCCTGTGCTCCCTGCAGGCAGGCACACACTGAGGAAGTATGGCGGAGGGTCACCGCAGCAGAGACAGAGCTCTCCAGGCTCCTGTACCTCCCTGCTGGTGCCTCTCCTGTGCTCCCTGCAGGCGGGCACACACTGATGAAGCATGGCTGAGGGTCACCGCAGCAGAGACAGAACTCTCCAGCCTCCTGTACCTCCCTGCTGGTGCCTCTCCTGTGCTCCCTGCAGGCAGGCACACACTGAGGAAGCATGGCGGAGGGTCACTGCAGCAGAGACAGAGCTCTCCAGCCTCCTGTACCTCCCTGTTGGTGCCTCTCCTGTGCTCCCTGCAGGCAGGCACACACTGATGAAGCATAGCAGAGGGTCACCGCAGCAGAGACAGAGTTCTCCAGCCTCCTGTACCTCCCTGCTGGTGCCTCTCCTGTGCTCCCTGCAGGCAGACACACACTGAGGAAGCATGGCGGAGGGTCATCGCAGCAGAGACAGAGCTCTCCACCCTCATGTATCTCCCTGCTGGTGCCTCTCCTGTGCTCCCTGCAGGCAGGCACACACTGATGAAGCATGGCGGAGGATCACCGCAGCTGAGACAGAGCTCTCCAGCCTCCTGTACCTCCCTGCTGGTGCCACTCCTGTGCTCCCTGCAGGCAGGCACACACTGATGAAGCATAGCGGAGGGTCACTGCAGCAGAGACAGAGCTCTCCAGCCTCCTGTACCTCCCTGTTGGTGCCTCTCCTGTGCTCCCTGCAGGCGGGCACACACTGATGAAGCATGGCGGAGGATCACCGCAGCAGATACAGAGCTCTCCAGCCTCCTGTACCTCCCTGCTGGTGCCTCTCCTGTGCTCCCTGCAGGCAGGCACACACTGAGGAAGCATGGCTGAGGGTGACCGCAGCAGATACAGAGCTCTCCAGCCTCCTGTACCTCCCTGCCGATGCCTCTCCTGTGCTCCCTGCAGGCGGGCACACACTGATGAAGCATGGCGGAGGGCCACCGCAGCAGAGACAGAGCTCTCCAGCTTCCTGTACCTCCCTGCTGGTGCCTCTCCTGTGCTCCCTGCAGGCAGGCACACACTGATGAAGTATGGCGGAGGGTCACCGCAGCAGAGACAGAGCTCTCTAGGCTCCTGTACCTCCCTGCTGGTGCCTCTCCTGTGCTCCCTGCAGGCAGGCACACACTGATGAAGCATAGCAGAGGGTCACCGCAGCAGAGACAGAGTTCTCCAGCCTCCTGTACCTCCCTGCTGGTGCCTCTCCTGTGCTCCCTGCAGGAAGGCACACACTGATGAAGCATGGCGGAGGGTCACCGCAGCAGAGACAGAGCTCTCCAGCTTCCTGTACCTCCCTGCTGGTGCCTCTCCTGTGCTCCCTGCAGGCGGGCACACACTGAGGAAGTATGGCGGAGGGTCACCGCAGCAGAGACAGAGCTCTCCAGGCTCCTGTACCTCCCTGCTGGTGCCTCTCCTGTGCTCCCTGCAGGCGGGCACACACTGATGAAGCATGGCTGAGGGTCACCGCAGCAGAGACAGAACTCTCCAGCCTCCTGTACCTCCCTGCTGGTGCCTCTCCTGTGCTCCCTGCAGGCAGGCACACACTGAGGAAGCATGGCGGAGGGTCACTGCAGCAGAGACAGAGCTCTCCAGCCTCCTGTACCTCCTGTTGGTGCCTCTCCTGTGCTCCCTGCAGGCAGGCACACACTGATGAAGCATAGCAGAGGGTCACCGCAGCAGAGACAGAGTTCTCCAGCCTCCTGTACCTCCCTGCTGGTGCCTCTCCTGTGCTCCCTGCAGGCAGACACACACTGAGGAAGCATGGCGGAGGGTCATCGCAGCAGAGACAGAGCTCTCCACCCTCATGTATCTCCCTGCTGGTGCCTCTCCTGTGCTCCCTGCAGGCAGGCACACACTGATGAAGCATGGCGGAGGGTCACTGCAGCAGAGACAGAGCTCTCCAGCCTCCTGTACCTCCCTGCTGGTGCCACTCCTGTGCTCCCTGCAGGCAGGCACACACTGATGAAGCATGGCGGAGGATCACTGCAGCAGAGACAGAGCTCTCCAGCCTCCTGTACCTCTCTGTTGGTGCTTTTCCTGTGCTCCCTGCAGGCAGGCACACACTGATGAAGCATCGCGGAAGATCACTGCAGCAGAGACAGGGCTCTCGAGGCTCCTGTACCTCCCTGCTGGTGCCTCTCCTGTGCTCCCTGCAGGCAGGCACACACTGATGAAGCATGGCGGAGGGTCACCGCAGCAGATACAGAGCTCTCCAGCCTCCTGTTCCTCACTGCTGGTGCCTCTCCCGTGTTCCCTGCAGGCAGGCACAAACTGATGAAGCATGGTGGAGGGTCACTGCAGCAGATACAGAGTTCTCCAGCCTCATATACCTCCCTCCCGGTGCCTCTCTTGTGCTCCCTGCAGGCAGGCAAACACTGCAGTTGGCTGATGGTGTAATGGTTAAGGGCTCTGCCTCTGACACAGGAGACCTGGGTTCGAATCTCGGCTCTGCCTGTTCAGTAAGCCAGCACTAATTCAGTAGGAGACCTTTGGCAAGTCTCCCTTACACTGCTACTGCCAATAGAGCGCGCCCTAGTGGCTGCTGCTCTGCTCTGGCGCTTTGAGTCCGCAAGGAGAAAAGCGCAATATAAATGTTATTTGTCTTGTCTTGATGAAGCATGGCGGAGGGTCACCGCAGCAGAGACAGAGCTCTCCAGCCTCCTGTACCTCCCTGCTGGTGCCTCTCCTGTGCTCCCTGCAGGCTGGAACATACTGATGAAGCATGGTGGAGGGTCACCACAGCAGAGACAGAGCTCTCCAGCCTCCTGTACCGCCCTGCTGGTGCCTCTCCTGTGCTCCCTGCAGGCTGGAACATACTGATGAAGCATGGCGGAGGGTCACCGCAGCAGAGTCAGAGCTCTCCAGCCTCCTGTACCTCCCTGCTGGTGCCTCTCCTGTGCTCCCTGCAGGCGGGCACACACTGATGAAGCATGGTGGAGGGTCACCGCAGCAGAGTCAGAGCTCTCCAGCCTCCTGTACTTCCCTGCTGGTGCCTCTCCTGTGCTCCCTGCAGGCAGGCACACACTGATGAAGCATGGCGGAGGGTCACCGCAGCAGAGTCAGAGCTCTCCAGCCTCCTGTACCTCCCTGCTGGTGCCTCTCCTGTGCTCCCTGCAGGCGGGCACATACTGATGAAGCATGCGGAGGGTCACTGCATCAGATACAGAGCTCTCCAGCCTCCTGTACCTCCCTGCTGGTGCCTCTCCTGTGCTCCCTGCAGGCGGGCACACACTGATGAAGCATGGTGGAGGGTCACCGCAGCAGATACAGAGCTCTCCAGCCTCCTGTACCTCCCTGCTGGTGCCTCTCCTGTGCTCCCTGCAGGCGGGCACACACTGATGAAGCATGGTGGAGGGTCACCGCAGCAGAGACAGAGCTCTCCAGCTTCCTGTACCTCCCTGCTGGTGCCTCTCCTGTGCTCCCTGCAGGCAGGCACACACTGATGAAGCATGGCGGAGGGTCACCACAGCAGAGACAGAGCTCTCCAGCCTCCTGTACCTCCCTGCTGGTGCCTCTCCTGTGCTCCCTGCAGGCAGGCACACACTGATGAAGCATGGCGGAGGGTCACCACAGCAGAGACAGATCTCTCCAGCCTCCTGTACCTCCCTGCTGGTGCCTCTCCTGTGCTCCCTGCAGGCAGGCACACACTGAGGAAGCATGGCGGAGGGTCACTGCAGCAGAGACAGAGCTCTCCAGCCTCCTGTACCTCCCTGTTGGTGCCTCTCCTGTGCTCCCTGCAGGCGGGCACACACTGATGAAGCATGGCGGAGGATCACCGCAGCAGAGACAGAGCTCTCCAGCCTCCTGTACCTCCCTGCTGGTGCCTCTCCTGTGCTCCCTGCAGGCGGGCACATACTGATGAAGCATGCGGAGGGTCACTGCAGCAGAGACAGAGCTCTCCAGCTTCCTGTACCTCCCTGCTGGTGCCTCTCCTGTGCTCCCTGCAGGCAGGCACACACTGATGAAGCATGGCGGAGGGTCACCACAGCAGAGACAGAGCTCTCCAGCTTCCTGTACCTCCCTGCTGGTGCCTCTCCTGTGCTCCCTGCAGGCAGGAACACACTGATGAAGCATGGTGGAGGGTCACCACAGTAGAGACAGAGCTGTGGGCAGCCATGAAGACCAGAGGTCAATCTAAGGAAG